>NW_027204136.1:0-39452 GCF_024711535.1 Dipodomys merriami
TCACTATATTTGATGTCAGTATAACATGTGGAGGAGATGGGGACAAACAAGTCGTTTAAGGATTCAGGTGCACCTGTTGCAACAATGAGAAGTACAAAATGTCATGTCAAAACCAACTTTACAATGTCGGTGTGGGGGGGGGGAGGGGGGTATAATTGGGTGGGGGGAGGGGGGAGGCTGGGAAGGGATGTGAAGGGTAAACAAAGGAAGAGGCTGCAATGCTTGGTAAGAAATGTATGCATTATCCTGCCCATGTAATTTTAGCCCCTCTGTACAGTATGTTCTCAAATAAAATAAAATAAAATTAAAAAAAAAAAAAGATACTAGCACAGTTAGAGGACAGGCTTTCAAATCTGACTTACAGTAAAACACCAATTCCCAAAGGCCAGAGAGCAGGGCCCTTGAAGGCTTCTGCTCCAGTGAACTACCTCACTATTGTTAACCTAATGATAGCCTGAGGCTTTCCCAGAACCTGAGGGAGGCATTTTAATTAAACTCATTACTTTAACAGGCTGAGAAAAAGCCTGACTTCTTGTGTAACTCTGTAACAAATTTTTCAGTTTCCTGCCAATGCTGTCCTTGTAACCAATTAAGTTGCTTTTACAGCCTGCTTCTGTTTTGAACCTGTAATTCTGCCCCCTAATCTTGCAGACCTAGATCTCTGCACCCATTCTGCCTTTGTGAAACTTGTTCTTTTTTTGGGGGGGGGGGATCCCGTTGTGGGGCCTGAACTCTGGGCCTGGGTGCTGTCCCTCAACTCTTCAGCTCAAGGGTATCACTCTACCACTTGAGCCACAGCGCCACTTCTGGCTTTTTTCTTATGTGGTACAGAGGAATTGAACCCAGGGCCTCATGCATGCAAGGCAAACACTCTACCACTGAGCCACCTTCCCCAGCCCATCTTCTCTATTCTTGAAATATACTGTTACATTGAAGAGTTCTTCCTGCTAACACAGCTATGGGATGGATCCTGAAAATGTCATTTGAACCCAGGGTTGGTTAATGATGTCTCTTTTATGCTTCTAGATGCTTAAGAAATCTACAAGTAACTTCTTATCACATAAGGCTTAGGAAGCAAATTTCTAAAAGTTTGACCTTTCAGAACCCTGAAGGACAGAAGGTTATTATCCTAGAGACTGAGAGCTGGGCAGATGGATTTGCTGCACTTAATCCCTTTGTTGCACTTAATTCTGGCTCAAATCCTAGTTTATTTCCTAGCTTGGTGCTCTTAATCTTAGCTACTCAGGAGCTGGACCTCTGCTTCTGGACCTCTGCCTTTAGTTCAGGGACCATGCACTGGCCATGGTCAGCCCTGCCAGTGTACTGGCATAGGTGACTTTGCCAAGATTTGTCGTAGGCCTCTCCAGCCCTTATGTCAGAGGTCTACATAAGCACACATTTTCCACTATTTATTTTTTTTTACTTTGCTCTCTGTTTTGTTTTGCTTTGTGCCACTGCAGGAGCTTGAACTCAGAGCATTGTCCTTTCATTTCTCCTGAAAGCCAGTACTTAACCATTGAACCACAGCTTCACTTCAGGCCTTTTTGTAGTTCATGGGAGGTAAGTGTCTCATGAACTTTCCTGTCCAGGCTGATTCCTAGTGGTGATCCTAAGCTCTCCTACCCCACCCCTGAAGAGCTAAAATGACAGGTAAAAGCCCCTGGGGCCAGGTGCTGGTGGCTCACACCTGTAATCCTAGCTACTCAGGAGGCTGAGTTCTGAGGATCTCGGTTCAAAGCCAGCCTGGACAAGAAAGTCTGCGGGATTCTTATATCCAGGTAACCATCAGAAAACCAGAAGTGGCTCAAGTGGTAGAGCACTAGCCTGGAGCTGAAGAGCTGAGGGACAGCTCCTAGGCCCAGAGTTCAAGCCTCATGACTGACAAAAAGAAAAAAAAAGCCCCTGAGGCCTGGCTGTCTTGTCTATGTTCATCAATATGTCTGTCTCTTTACATAACCATTAACCAATGTAACTTTGAAATTCATCTTACAAGTTTCATTTCATAGATATTTAGTAGAATTCATCAAGAAGTCAAATGTGGACCACAGTTCTTCTATTTTTAAAAGGATATCATGCATTAGTAATCAAAGACATACAGATGTTCTGAAATTTCTGAAGTCAGTTTTTGTAACCTCTAGACATTTTCCCATGGTGTTTAATGTTTGGAGCTATTGGTATTGTTTGTAGGATACCCAATGATGGTATGTCGTTCTTCATTCCTGTTCTTCATACTAGTTTTTCTTAATGCCTTTCTCCTTTTCGATAATGAGCTTATCTTTTTTTTTTTTTTCAAAATCCTTAGTATTTTTATTAGGTCTGTGAATGTTGCACGATCTCAGTGTATTTATTTTATTTTATTTTTTCTGGGTCTTCAATTCTTTTTTTTTAATTTTAATTTTTATTTTTTGTGAACATACTCTACAGAGGGGTTACAATTACATGGGCAAGATAATGAGTACATTTCTTATCAAGCATTGCAGCCTCCTCTTTGTTTTCCCTTTACATCCCTTCCTAGCCTCCCCCCACCCCTCCACCCAATCCCCCCCACACACACCAAAGTTGTAAAGTTCATTTTTGACATGACAACTTGTACTTCTCATAATTGCATCGGGTCCACCTGTATCCTTAAATGACTTGTGTTTCCCCATCTCCTCCACAAATTATACTGACATCAAATATAGTGAAAGCAGGGGTTATACTGTGGGGGAGGGATATACAAAGCTACAAAGAAATAATCTTATAAATGAGTTAGAAACAAATGCATGAAAGAAAAAAACATTTGAATACATATCTAAGGGTTCATTTTCCTAACATCACATTATCTGACCTTTCCTGCTTGACTCATACATATACTAGATATTGCAAATAAGGGAAACCATGGGACCTATGTTTCTTTGGGCTTGGCTTACTTCACTTAATATAATTATTTCCAAGCCTTTATAGGAGAAACCCTAGGCCTCCTTGGCTCAGGCCGAAATTTTCTTAATAGAGAACTGGAAACACAACAAATCAAAGAAAGTTTGGACAAATGGGATTGCAAGAAGTTGCAGAGCTTCTTCATGGCAAAGGACATAGCTAGCAAAATCAATAGAAAGCCCACAGATTGGGAGAAGATCTTCACTAGCCATACAATGGACAAGGGTCTCATATCTAAAATATAGTTAGAACTCAAAAAATTAAATCCCCAAACAACAAATCCTCAAAGAAACAACTGCCCAATAAATAAGTAGGCTAAAGACTTGAAGGGAAACTTCTCTGAAGAAGAAAGAAGCATGGCCAATAGACACATGAAGAAATGCTCAACCTCCCTAGCCATAAAAGAAATCCAAATCAAAACAACATTGAGATACCACCTCACCACAGTTACAATGGCTATAAGAACTCTAACAACAACAGATGCTGGAGGGGATGTGGACAGAAGGGAACCTTACTTGATTGTTAGTGGAAGTGTAAACATGTTCAACCACTTTGGAAAGCAGTATGGAGGTTCCTGAAAAGACTTCACATAGAACTCCCCTATGACCCAGCAACCCCACTTTTACAAACAAGAGCTTATCTTAAGCCTTGCTAACTATTTACTCCACCTCTCGATCCCCACCACCTGCCTAACTAGGGCTTGAACTTATGACCTGAGTGCTGTCCCTCAGCTTACTCATTCAAGGATAACACTCTACCCCTTGGCCCACAGCTCCAATTCAAGCTTTCTGTGGTTAATTAGATATGAGTCTCATAGATTTTCCTGCTCAGTCTGGTGTCATACATGTCATATCTTAGCCTCCTGAGTATCTAAGATTGCAGGCATGAGCCACTGCCACCCAGTTACAAAGTCCTATTCATGACAGTGCCCATATAGAGATGTTGTTTAAACAACCGCAGATGGGAGCCGTTAAGTCTGAAACTTCAGGTGTTCATTGGGAATGATCCCTCATGCAGTGGACATGGGGATCTGGCCCTACTCATTGCCTCAAATCCCAGACCCAATGGGCAGCAAGAGGCTTGGGAGTTTACCACTGAAGTCACAAGTGTCTGTGTGAGAAGCCCTATGTGTTCCTGGCTTGTGCAGTTCCTGAGGTGTGAAGGGGAAGTAGACCCAGAATGTGGAAAGGAGTTAAACATGCTGTGGCCAGGCATGTGATCCTGGGATGGACACAGGGTCAGTAAGTCCAGTGGACACAACCTGAATGTCCTTAGCATGGCTGTTGGGCACGGTCTATGGTACCAAACTGTCAGCTGACAGCACTGTCCCCTCAGAAGTGTGGCCCAAGGAACACAACTCAGGAAGAGTAGGGATGGAATGGAGCTATTCCCAGGATGCCAGATGGTGTCTTGGAGGCTGAGGTATGTCCATGAATCATGGGTGGCCACTCAGCTGCACACAGGCATGCCCTAGCAAAGCACTTGCCACTATCCCTCCCACCATTGTTACTCCTCTTTTCCTTTCCCAATTGAAGGTGTTATACCCAAGTCCTAGAGATCCTCCAACAACCACTGAGAGACCAGGCAACCCGAACTGCAAAATGCAAGGTTTATTCAACAAGCCAAGGCTTGGGCCTCGTCCCATACCCGCAGAAGGCAAAAAACACAAAATTACAGCAATGCTATGGTTTAGGGACAAGTTCGATTGTGATCGGTCAGGGACCAGGTGTCTGCTTGAACCATCAAGGCAGACAACTCTTGTGGTTAATCTTCTGCTGACTGGGTCGCGAAACCATCTTGTTCTTGGGTGTTCTGCAATCTTTAAAAAACAGTTCTCAAAAATTTTGCACAAACATGTTATTATTCAGCTCATTTTTGCAACCTTTGCAACATTAACTCAGAACAGGAATTAGAGACTGACACAAGTCAACTTTAGAAGCTGTCACAATATGGCTTTAGTTTGGTTCTTACATTCCCCCCTTGAGTTTTGGCACAGTTATCAATCTTGATGACATTACATCTCAGTTTCAACATCAGATGTGTTTACAGGAGTATAGGTGTGTTGTACCATTAATTGTATTGTAACAATCTGTTTAGCAAGCAAGGCCCAACAGTAAGCAATAGCAGTAATATAAGCAAGGGTCCAATTAATGTAGAAATTAAGGTAGTTAACTAAGGAGAAAAATTAAACCATGATTCAAACGATCCTTGTCCAGCCTCTTACTTTTTCTTTCATTCTTCTAATCCTTCCCTAACTTTTGCCATGTTATTTTTTACTACCCCTGAGTGATTTACATAAAAACAGCATTCTTCTCCTAATGCAACTCATAGTCCACCTTGTTGTAAAAATAGTAAGTCTAGTCCTCTTCTATTCTGTAAGGCCACCTCTGTTAAAGAGGTTAAAGAATCTTGCAAGTGGGAAATTGAGCTTTCTATTCTTTTAATCTCATCTACTGATTCCCTCATGGCTGAATAATGCTGTTCCTGTCTTGTTAAAGCCGCTATTCCTGATCCTAACCCTCCAATGCTTGCACCTAACAGCAGGCTAATTGTAATAGCTGTGAAAGGCTCTCATTTATATCTATCTTTCTTAAATTTTGGAGCTTCATATAAACCTAAAAATTCCTCATTACTATGGTAAAAAAAAAGTCTTGGTAACAATCTTATCATCACACAATATTCCCCTGCATTCATTATAACTTATATGCACACAACTAGTTAGTCCAGATTGATTATACACCCACCATGTATTGCTAGGAGGGATCAAATATTTCATCTGTTCATTCCCCTTCTCAGGCTGTTTTATGATTTTGTTGGTTATCCAGTTCATATCCTGAGGTACTTCACCTATGCAGATCCCTTGACCTGTAACTCAGCCCATTGTTAATCCAACTTGACTAGTCCATCTGCACTCATTTTGGTTCACAGACCTCGTTACATTACCTACCACTGCTATCCCCTCATAATAAGGTGGAACAGTGTCATAGCATAGCCAACAAGAGTTAGTTAATTCTGAGGTAGAGGCATTTAATAATGCAAAGGAACCTATAACCAATTCTATTCGTGGATTTTTAGGCAATGCTAGTACTAGGTCCACTGGTTCTACTTTTCTGGGGGTGGCTGCCCTACTAATGTAGTGTGTTACTCTGTAACTATAGGGTAGTTACGTTTTCAGGTTGGGGTGGTGCAGGTGGGGCTTTCTCAGGCCGAATAGGCTGAATAACCTGGTTAGGGCCCACTGGGGCGATTCTAATGACTTCTTGTCTAAGGTTTATTCTGAAAATTAATCATGGTCATAATCATCCTTATGTAGCCTCAGTCCCCATGTCCTTCCTTGGGCCCAACCAAAATTGTTTCCCTTTCTCAGTAAACGTAATAGTTAGAGGATTACACCGGAATTCTTTGCACGGTCCATCTAGAATTGCTCCACAATTTTTTTCACCCTGATAGGTCCATTTTCTAGCCATAGTAATAAGGTCCCAGTTAGAGGACGGCTTCCAATGTCCATCTCCTGTGGTTTCACAACCCCATTCTTTGCAAAAATAGTCTTGTTCATAACCACACCTTTTTGCAAGATCTGGGCTCCTCCCATCCCTAGGACAGACATAGATAGGCCATCTCCCTAAGTAATATCTTCTGGCTGGGGTTGCACATCCTCCTGGCCTGTTGTCTAGTCCATGTGAGTTACAATGTCTTTTTGTTGCTGTACGAGTTGTTTGGCCATTGCATTCAGGCAGTTTGCTAGGGTCATAATGGTAGGGAATATCCCAACTCCCAATTGCTAAATCACATAAGTCTATTGTTAAGTCTGGCCACCAGGTATTAAGTGGGGCTTCTGTTGTTGCCACAGGGATAGGTTTGCCCATTTAGGATTCACCAGCCAACATAGTTGGTAAGGGGCAGAAGGGTTAATTCCCTTTACCACAGTGCTTATCAATAGTAGAATCAGTCCTTGGACAATCTTCTGATCTTCAATTTTAGTGGGTTGCTTGGGTGAGGCACACCCTCCATGCTGACACTGAAGATGCTGCTGGTCCTCCTCCTCAGGATTGAAGGGATCAGCTGGCTTGGCATGGGTGTGGTGGATCCATGCAGTTACTCCGTCCACCTTTAAAGCTGTAGGAGTGGTCAGAATCACCATGTATGGCCCTTTCCACCTGGGCTCCAGTGTCCTTGGGTGATGCCTTCTGACCAGGACTCAGTCCCCAGGCCTGAAAGAGTGAGGAGTGGGTATAGAAGCAGATTCATAAATGGCTTTTATCTTAGGACAGATTTCTCCTTGCACCTTCTGCAAGGACGGAACAGTGGTTATTAAGTCTCCATTACCTAGCTCAGCCAATAATTCTGATTGGAGACTAAGGATCATTGGAGGTGGATTGCCAATCATGATCTCAAAGGGAGTCAATCCTAACTGGTAAGGAGAGTTCCTAACTCTGAACAGGGCCAAGGGAGGAAGGGTCACCCAGTCTGCGCCAGTCTCCAAGGCTAATTTAGTCAAGGTCTCTTTTAGTGTCCGATTCATTCTTTCAACCTGTCCTGAACTCTGGGGTCTATAAGCACAGTGCAATTTCCAATCTGTCCCCAGTGCAGTGGCTATTCCCTGACTTACCTTGGATACAAAGGCTGTTCCATTGTCCGACCGTATTACTGCAGGAAACCCATATCTTGGGAGAATTTCCTCTACAATCTTCTTGGTCACTATTCCCGCAGTCTCTTGCTTGGTTCGGAAAGCCTCAGTCCATCCTGAAAAGATGTCTACAAACACTAGTAAATACTTATAACCAAACTTTCCTTTCTTAAGTTCAGTGAAAGCCACTTCCCTGGCCTAGTCACCCTTATTCGGCTTCCATTAACTTCCTCTCCCCTTCTGGCATTAGTTAGCTGACATGCTCTACATTTTTTAACAATGTCTTCTATTAGTCCATTTCCTTCTCTTATCTTGATTTTCGAGCCTCTTAGCAAGTCCTGCATCCTCCTGGTTCCCATGTGTGAGGCATGGAGAATTCTTTTTAACATCTGTAGTCCTAGAACTCGGAGAATTAAAAATTTTGCGTGAGCTAGGTGCCACCATCCATCTAGTTTTGGGGCCATAGGAAGGAAGTTTTGATGCCCATTCCTCTGCCTTTACTGGTAGCATTCTAGGTCCAGGATGTATGTGTCTGGCCACCAAGGTGATTAATTTTCCAGCTGCTGCTTGTCTAGCAGTCTGATCGGCCAATCTGTTGCCTTTCGCTGTGTTGGTGTCCCCTTTTTGATGCCCTGGACAGTGCATGATGGCCAGCTGTACTGGCTCCCACACAACTCTAAGCAGTCCCAAAAATCTCTTCCTTATTTTTAATAGATTTTCCCTCTGCTTTTAGCAGGCCTCTTTCTTGATATATAGTTCCCTGTATATGGGTTGTTGCAAAAGCATACCGACTGTCTGTGTAGACATTCATTCTTTTCCGTCCAGCCACGTTTAAGGCTTTTGTTAATGCTACTAGCTCCACTCACTGGGCTGAGGTCCCTCTGGGCAATGCTTCGGCCCATACTGCCTGATCTTCCGTGGTCACTGCAGCTCCCGCATATCTGTGTCCATCCCTGATGAAACTGCTTCCATCGGTGTACCGGGTCAGGTCAGGATTCTGCAGTGGTTGGTCTTGTAGGTCTGCTCTGGTCCCATGGACATGAGCTAGTATTTCCTCACATTGATGTAGCGGCTGCTCGTAGTCAGGATCTTGCAGTAGAGTAGCTGGGTTGAGGGAAGTTGGCATGCAAAAGGTTAAGTGTCCTGAGTTGAGCAGGAAAGCCTGATAATGGGTCATCGTCTCATTGCTTACCCATCTATCAGGTGGTTGCTTAAGAACTCCTTCCAGAGCATGGGGAGTGGCCACAGTCAGGGGCTGTCCCAGCGTTATTTTTGTGGCATCTTTAACCAGGAGAGCCACTGCTGTTATTATTCTTAAGCATGGTGGCCATCCAGTTGCCACAGTGTCCAGCCTTTTTGATAAATAGGATACAGGCCTTTTCCATGGTCCCAGCTTCTGGGTTAGCACTCCCTTAGCCACTCCCTCCTTTTCATCCACAAAAAAGGGTAAAAGGTTTATATACATCTGGCAAGGCCAATGCTAGGGCCTGCAAGAGGAGTCGTTTCCGAAGTTCAAAGGCCTGCTGTTGTGCATCAATCCAAATAAAGTTATTTTCTTTTAGTTTTGTGGCCTCATACAGGGGATGGGCTATTTCTGCAAAGCCTGGTATCCAGTCTGCAGAATCCTGCAGTCCCCAGAAACTCCCTCACTTGCTTTGGAGTTTTTGGAGAGGGTATCTTTAACACAGTCTCTTTCCTTGCCTCAGTCAGCCACCTCTGCCCATCTCTGAGGATATATCCCAAATACTGTATTTCTGGTTTACAAAGCTGGGCTTTCTTAGCCGATGCCCGATACCCCAGCCCTTCCAGAGTTTGTAACAGATTGGCAGTTCCTTCTCTGCATTCTAATTTGGTCTTAGTGGCTATCAGTAGATCATCAACATACTGCAACAGACTCACCCCTGGGTTCCTTTCCCGATACTCATGTAGGTTTTCATGAAGTGCTTCATCAGAGTAGGGAAATTTTTGAATCCCTGGGGAAGTCTAGTCCAGATTAGCTGTCCACTGATGCCTCCCTCAGGATCATACCACTCAAATGCAAACAATACCTGTCTTTTCAGGGCCAGGGGAAGGCTGAAAAAGGCATCTTTTAAGTCCAGGACTGAATACCATTTCCTATCCAGAGGTAAGGAACTCAGCAAAGTATAAGGATTTGGCACAGTTGAATGAATGTCCATTACTCTTTTATTTACTTCTCTCATGTCCTGAACTGGCCTATAATTGGAGCTGTTGGGCTTCTGAACGCGCAGTAAAGGTGTGTTTCTGGCTGATTGCGTCTGTATGACTCCTTTTATCAACCTGCGTATATGTGGAATTATGACTTTTCAGGCATCAATGGACATAGGATACTGCTTTATTTAAACTGGGTCTGCTCCTGATTTCAGCACTTTGGGGGACTCTGTATGACATCTGGATAAGGACTAAATCTAGAACTCATTTGAGCAAATCTGTTCTGATTCTGGAGGTGTCCAGAGGTCAGACTACAGATGAATGCCCACCATTATGAATATTATCCATGTTGACCCCATTATCATTGGACTGCAAATATAATATCCAGTGCCTCAGGCAAATGGAAATCTCTTGGAGGAGTGGTCAGTTGGAGCCTCCTATTTTCCCCCAAACACTCATCATTTTGGTCATCCCAACATGTGAGAATAAATGTGCTCATTTATTCTACAATTCGATCTGAAATAGCTATTACCTGCCAGGATCCAGACTCCATTCCCGTATCCTCCTCCTTGCCTCCATGACATGAATCTCTTCTTGTGTAAAACTGCCTCTCTGTGCCTGTATGGAAATTGGAGATTGTAAGGGTTTATGTATAAAACTTAAAGGGGTGAAAGGATCCAAGAGTTGGCATATAAAACACAATTGTTAGGCATCAGTGGCTAACATCTGTAATCCTAGCTATGCAGGAGGCAGAGATATTGAGGGTCATGGTTCAAAGCCAGTCTAAGCCAAAAATTAGAGAGAATCTTATCTCCAATGCACCAACACAAAGATAGAAGTAGAGGTCTGCCTTAAGTGGTAGAACACCAGCTTTGAGCAAAAGAGCTAAAGGACAGTAAGCAGACCCTGAGATCAAGCTCCAGGATCAGCAAAAAAAAGGTTGAAAAATTTCATAATAAAAAATACTTGGGGGAAAAAAGAAGAAAAACCATTCCACACGTCTTCCCTAACTTAGGGGAGTTGTGCCCCAAACCATGCTGACAATTGATTCTGAAGCATGAATAAAAACAAGAACTCAGAGTAGATAAGGAAACCTGAGGTTGCTGAGACTCTAGCATTTCTTTCCTTCTGTCTTATTTTTTTTGTCATCGTGGGGTTTCAACTCTGAACCTGGGTGCTGTCCCTCAGCTTTTCAGCTCAAGGCAAGCGCTCTACCACTTGAGCCACAGCACCACTTCTGGTTTTCTGAGTAGTTTATTGGAGATAAGAGTCTCAAGGACTTTCCTGCCTGGGCTGGCTTTGAACTGAGATCCTCAGATCTCAGCCACCTGAGTAGCTAGGATTACAGGTGTGAACCACCAGCGCTGGGCTTCGCATTTTTTTCTAATTGGAATACCAAAGCAGAGATAGCCACATTTTCTAGCAAGATATGAGAAATTGTTTTCTGCAGAACCCAAACATCTCACAGAGAAAAGACTTCAAGAAGAAAATACCCCTCAGAATTCTCCTAAGTCAGCCCAACCAATCATCATAAAATGCAAACATACATGCACACAAAAAGGTCTGGATGAACCCTGTCATTGGTACCCATGCTTAAATGAAAGCAGACAACCAAAGAAGATTGATGTAAGAGAAAAGAACGACAACAGAAAAAGAGAAGATAGGAAACATACTTTGGAGGTGTCAGAGGTGAGAGGAGAGAGGAACAAATGCTATTCAGGAAGATGAAAAACTGAAAGAGAAAAACAAAATCTGTCCTTAGCCTGTGAGAGAGAGCAGCCAGAGACACTGAATCCATAAAGTTAAAATATGATTCTATTAAAAGAGTCATAACAAAGCTGAAAGAACTCTTGGAAAATAAGGATGTGATTGGAGAAATAAAAACCTAAGGATCATAAGACAGAGTAGAAGATAATCTATCAAATATAAATACATAAAAGACTAAACAATGGATAACAAGGAAGAAAATACTAGAAACACAGATAATCCATCCAGAAATTCCAGCACCTGTGTAACAGGAAGTCTGATACAGAAATGAGGGAAGAATAGAAAGGCAGTAATCACAGAATATTTTCTAATTCTTTCCTATAAGGAAATAACCTGAGTTTCCACAGTGAGAGGCTCAGCACAAGCTGAGCTATAATTACAAGCTCACGCCTGTAATCCTAGGTACTCAGGAGGCTGAGATCTGAGGATCATTGTTCAAAGCCAACCTAGTCAGCAAAGTCCCTGTCAGCCTCTTATCTCTAAAACTCAAAAACCCAGAAGTGGTGCTGTGGCTCAAGTGGTAGAGCACTAGCTGTGAGCACAAAAAGGTTCTGGGACAGTGTCCAGGCCCTGAGCTCAAGCCCCACAACAGACAACAACAAAAACAAAGATCAGTACAGGATAAAACAGGCTTAAGTCAAGGCTAGTGCTCAACAATCAATGATCAAAGAAATTTCTCATTTCTCCAGATGAAGAACAAAAGATACAAATGTTGTTTTTGGTGGTGATGGTATTTTTGCTTTTTTTTTTTTTCTTCTGTGAGGTAAGTAAAGAAAGGACCAGAAAGGGAGGAAAGGAGAATAAACAAATGGACTCATGCAATTCAGTAGACACTATCTGGAAAATGACATATAACTTGTGGGGAGGGATGGGAGGGGGAAACAGGGAAAGTAAAGGAAGGGGTGACAGTGTCCAAAAGAAGAAATGTACTCATTACTTGACTTATGAAATGGTAGACCCTCTGTACAACACATTAAAGTTATATTAAAATATATCAACAATAAATTACATTAAATTATATTTAAATTTTTGTATTAAAATTTAAATTATATTAAAATTAAAATCATATTTGAAAAGCTAAAAATTCCCCTAGAGAAAAAAAAAACACTTGAATACATACCAATGCTCACTCAATAGAACTTCATGAAACTTTAAAGAAAATGAAACCAGTCCTTTTAAATGAGAAGAGAAAATAATTTTATAACCCAGAGTCCTCTTCCCAAGTTAAAGGTCAATGAAGTGCAGAGATTAAATCAGTGTTATTTCAGAAAACAGTTTTCCTTTCAATGTTTGTTCCTGTGGTGTCTATTCTGAGAAAACTCCCAAAAGAAGCTCTTCACTATGGTCAATAGACACATGAAGAAATGCTCAATTTCTCTAGCCATAAAAGAAGTGTTAATCAAAACAACATTGAGATTCCACCTCACCCCACTTAGAATGGCTAGAATCAAGAAAACCAGTAACAACAGATGTTGGAGGTGATGTGGACAGAAGGGAAGCCCATTGCATTATTAGTGAGAGTGGAAACTTGTTCAACAACTTTTGGAAAGTAGTATGGAAGTTCCTCAAAAGACTCCACATAAAGCTCCCCTATGACCCAGCAATCCCACTTTTGGGCCCCAAATGATCACAAACAAAACTACACTAAAGCTACCAGCACAACTATGTTTATCTCAGCATTATTTAACATAGCTAAGCTATGGAACCAACTCAGATTCCCTCGGTAGATGAATGGATCAAGGAAGCATGGTGTATATATATATATATATATATATATATATATATATATATATATATACACACAATGGAATTCTATGCCTCCATCAGAAAGACTTGGAAAAAAATTATATTAAGTGAAGTCAGGCCCAAAGAAACATAGGTCCCATGGTTTCTCTTATTTGCAATAACTGGTATATGTCTAGGACATGCAGCAAAGGTCAAAAGCTATATACATATGACCATATAAGATGATGTTAAACAAAATGAACCCAAAGATAGACAGTGGGTTTTTTTCTTTCTAGCTATTGTTTTTAACATATTTATAATGTAGTATGTGCTTTTTTTGTTTCTTTGGTCTGTTCCTTCCCCATGGTAAAATCCCTGTTTTATTCTAGTGTCCTACTTCTTGTATATACATTTTTCTAATTTGGGGAGGGGAAGGGAAAAAACAGGTGCTTAAATAGGGATAGAGGTTGGCTCATTGTAACAATGAGATGTACAAGACAATATGTTGAAAACAAACAAACTTTACAACTTCAGGCACGGGGGAGGGGAGTGGGGAGAGGAGTTGGGGAGGTAGGGAAGAAAGGAATGGTAGGGGAAAAACAAAGGAGGGGTAACAATGCTTGATAGGAAATGTACTCATTACCTTACTCATGCAACTGTAACCTCTGTACAGTAACCCCTCTGTACAGTATCTTTACAATAAAAATATATATTAAAAAACAAGCTCTTCACCAAGATGACAAGAGCAAAAAAGCAAGGTGATGGACATGAGGTTTAGTTGGGGAAAAGAAGAGAAGAAATTCACAAAGATGACAACAGGAGAGACCCCAATAGGAGAGTGGACAGAAAATACAGAAACAGGGACATATACAGGTTCAAACAAGTCAGAAACTCAACAGGTCATAGCTCCAAAAATATGTTCTAGAACATTTCCAGAAAGTATGTTCTTGAATGGGTTCTAGAATAGGCACTGGAATAGTTTCCAGGATTGGGTCTGGAATGTATTCTAGAATCTGTTGTACAATGTTTTCTACAATCAGTTGTACACCCAATATGTCTGAAAGTAGTGAAGAGAAATGAGAACACATAACGACAGTATGGTTGATGGAGGCATATTTTAATCTTTAATTTTAATTTTTAATTACATTTAATTTTAAATTACATATGTATATAATTTATACATAAACTTTATGTACACATTTATTTATATATTTATATAATTTTATATAATTTATGTATAAATATACATTGGCATATATTATATTATACCATTATATTATACATATATTACATTATAATTACTTTAAATTATATACATATATATGTATTTATTCACAAATTATATACATATATGTAAAGGCAAGTCCACAGAAAATAAAGTTAGAATCATGTCTTTGTGGCTTAGCAAAGAATGACATTCACCTAAAGTAAGCTTCCAATATTCATGTAATCACCTATGTAGTACCCACAGGAAGGATTCAAAGGATGAAGATGGGATTTGTGCATTAAAGGGGTATTGGGGATGACCAATAACTACTATTTCTCTTTAGTGGAGCATGTGTGCCAGAACTGGGACTTGAACTCGGGGCCTGGACCCTGACCCTGAGCTTTTGTGCTCAAGGCTAGCACTCTACGACTTGAGCCACAGCTCCACTTCTAGCTTTTTGGTGTTTAACAGGAGATAAAGAGTTTCACAGACTGCTTTTCTGCCTGAGTTGATGTTGAACCATGATCCTCAGATCTTCCTTACAGGTGTGAGCCACCGGTGCCCAGCTGACACACACTATTAAAGGTACAAAATTGAAATTGTTGGTTACCATATATATAGTCAATTATCCTTGAAAGAAGTATTTGATTCTGTAAACTTTTATTCAAAATGAAAAACTATCCAGGCACTGGTGGCTCATATATTTAATCCTAGAGACTCAGAAGGCTGAGATCTGAGGATCTTAATCTGAAGCAAAAAGAAGCTGGAAGCGGAGCTGTGGCTCAAGTGGTCGAACTAGCTTTGAGCAAAAGAAGCTCAGGGACAGCACCAGGACAGGCACAAAAAAAAATTAAAACCATATTTAGATGCATGGAACTGAATGCCCTAAATTCAAGACCCAGGTCAGGCACAAAAATATTTTAAACCATATTTAGATGCATGGAACTGAATATGGAGCTTATATATAAACCCCACCATCTAGAGCCAAGTGATTTTTGACCATGCCCAGAAAAGACAAGCAGGCACTGGAAAAGGGACAATCTTTTCAATACATGAGACTGGAGAAATTAGATATCTTCCCTGCAGATGAATAAAATCAGATCCCTATCTCTCAGCAGTTTTAAAAAAAGAAATCAACTCAAATGGATCCATGATTTAAATGAAGATTTGAAACTGTGTGATTATGATGTTTATGTGTAACATTTCAATCAGGTAATACTTTATTTTCCTCATGCATTTTCTTTTGAGACTGGGACTCAATTTGGGTATCTGATGTTTTTGCTCAGCGGCTGGTGCTCTATCACCTGAGCCATGCCTCCAACCCCAAACACGATTGCTTTATGACAATTGCAAATTAGGGACAAGTACTGGGAAAAGCAGACTAGCACATTACTTACAGGAACACACAAAGGATCAAGGCCATCACAAGCCAAGTCCCTATAGAATAATGAGATGAGATTGTTTTTACAATCAAATGACTCTCACTCTCTTACCTTTCCTTCTGGCCTCCTCAATTAGAGCCAAGCAGCTTTTGGTTACATTCATATAGGTAAACTTTCTTCTCTAAAACCTTTTTCTTATTAGACAACTTAAAAAGTAAAAATAATCCAGATGCTGGTGGCTCACACCTATAATCCTAGCTATTCTGGAGGCTGAAATATGAGGATTGAGGTCCAAAGCCAGCCCATGAAGGAATGTATCTGAGACTCTTATCTCCAATAAACCATCAGAAAACAAGAAGTGGTACTGTGGCTCAAAGTGAAAGATAGCTAACCTTGAGCTGAATAGCTCAGGGACAGTTCCCAGGCCCTGAGTTCAAGCCCCAAGACTGTACAAAAAAAAAAGCAAAAATACCTTTTTGAATACACAGATGAACAATTACACTTTCACTAAGCTCCCTTCCAAAAAAGGACAGAATACAAACATACATAGTAGCACAAAAGAATTTTTTTATTGCGAAAATACTGTACAGAGGGGTTACAATTACATGGGCAAAATACTGAATACATTTCTTATTAAGCATTGTAGCCTCCTCCTTTGTTTACCCTTCTCTTCCCATCCTAACTCCCCCCCCAAGTTGTAAAGTTCATTTTCGACATGACAACTTGTACTTCTCATTGTTGCAACAGGTCCACCTGTATCCTTATTTAAACAACTTGTTTTTCCCTTCCCCTCCACAAATTATACCGACATCAAATACAGTGAAAGCAGGATATTCCTTCCACATACTAGAAAATGGGTTTTGCAAGATTGGCCAAAAGAAAGAAAATTGTAAGGAAAAAATAGTCTCATATAGTAGGATGCTACCAGAATATTCAAGCTTCAGAAGACAATATGGAAACAGCTATAAAAATTAAATCACATTTCTGAATCAGCAGTTTCTTCACTAAGCATTTAGCCTAAAGTATGCTAGGAAATTGTAGAGCTGCATATAAAGCAACCAGAAAAGAAAAAGAAAAAGAAAAAAAACACAAGCATCTGTCAATACCAAACGGGGCTAGACACCTGTGGCTCACACCTGTAATTCCAGCTACTTTGGAAGCTGAGATCGGAAGATCAAAGTTTGAAGCCAACCCAGTCAGGAAAGTCTGTGAGATCTTATCTCAAATTAACCAGCAAAAAGTAGAAGTGGAGCTATGGCTCAAGTGGTAATGCTAGGCCCCAGTACTGACACACACACAGAGCCATTGGGTTGCATCATTAAGTATTGCACATCCTTACAATATAATCCTGCACACTCTTTAAAAAGAATAAATTCAACATATCTCACTGGCACAGAAAGGCTTCTAAAATATATGGCTTAGCTAAGAAAATCAAGGTTCTACACAACACCCTCATATTTTTGTACGTGTCCCCAAACTGCTTTCCAGAAAGGAAAAGCTGTCACTTTGGAGAGAGGCTAAAGCTCAGGAGGAAGAACTTTGGTTTGGCTGCTATTTGGTTTTGTGCTGTTGGATGAACTTTGGGCCTCATATATGTTAGACAAATGCTTTACCATCAAGATATACTTCCAGCCCTTGCTTGGTTTCTAAGCCTTTTGAAAGGTTTCATGTCACACCATAACTAAGGATCATTTATTTATTTTTAAATCACCAATTGTAAAGAGAGAGATCATGCTTGAAAAGCAATGGATTAGTTCTGGCTCTAAGGATGAAAATGACTTTCTGAACTTTTCTTCAAAAATTAGCAACAAGCTGGGTGCCGACAGTCATGCCTATAATCCTAGCTATTCAGGAGGCTGAGATCTGAGAATCCTGAGCAGACAAATCTGGGAGGCTTTTATTTCCAATTAACCAGCATAAGAAAGTACAGGTATGGATAAAGTGGTAGAACACCAGCCATGAGCAACAAAGTTGAACAAGAGCAAGCAGAAGGTTCTAAGTTCAAGCTTTAGTACTGGCATGCGCACGCGGGCACACACACACACACACACACACACGCACACACACACACACACACGGTTAGCAGCAATCTCAGAACTAAACTTTCAGACTATTGCTGACTACTCTGGAGGAATGGGAGCACTTGTTTCTTCTAATCCTTTAGAAGAGGTCAGGGACTACTGGTTGCTACCAGTAGCTCAGCATCAGCAACTTGTTCAATACATGCAGGAACAAATGGGAGTTGAATGAGGTAATGCCTGACAAACGTGCCAGAAGGAGGTGACCACCCTTCCCCGAGGGAGCTAAGGCCCTCTGTCCCTCTGAGATGTGACCCCTAACCTCTGAATCCTCATTTGGGAAGAAGGTGACTGTCACACTGACTCCTTTTTCTGGCATGATGGATGAGGAGGATCAGAACATAAACGGAAGGCTTCTGCAGTGGTGGCTTCTATTGGCTTTCTGAACACATCGTGCAGCTGGCTGGCTGTCAGGAGCAGGGACCAGCAATTTATGACAATCCCTAAGCAGAAGCAGCCTCTACAATGCTGGTTCAGCAGTAGCCCAGGGACCGGAGCCAAATTTTCACTCTCCTTGAAGCTGTAGCTCCTCTTGCACCAAAGCAGAAGAAGGAAGAGGCCCTGGTCTCTCTCTCTCTCTCTCTCTCTCTCTCTCTCTCTCTCTCTCTCTCTCTCTCTCTCTCTCTCTCTCTCTCTCTCTCTCTCTCTCTCTCTCTCTCTCTCTCTCTCTCTCTCTCTCTGGGACCTGAATATATCACTGTTGTTGAGATGATGTAGACCTAGGCAACCCAGATAGCTTCACCAGGCCCAGCCCTGCCAAGTGACACACAGGGATTTGCGACCCATCTCAAGATGCCATAATTCATGTTGCCAAAAACCAGGCAGAGCTCTGCAGCTGATACAGCAGTCCAGGTAGAACAAGTTTGACTGATGGAGCCCATGAGGCATGAGTCTATTCCCTAGCTTTGCTGTTTGTCAGTGAGTTAATCTTGGACAAGCTGCTTAACATGTGTCTCCATCTCTTAACTATAAAATGACAAGTGTGTGTGTGTGTGTGTGTGTGTGTGTGTGTGCACGCGTGTGTGTGCATCTGACAGTCCTAGAGCTTGAACTCAGGGCCTAGGCACTTCTCCTGAGCTTTTATGCAGCTCAAGGTTGGTGCTGTACATAAAGCTCTTTATTTTTGGTGGTTAATTGGAGATGAGGCTCTCAGATTTGCCTGCCCAAGCTGGCTTCAAACCATGGTCCTCAGATCTCAGCTAGAATTGTAAGTATAAGCCACTGGCCCACAGTTAGGCAATTTTTATAAAAGACAACTGCTTTGATTGTAGGCTTGTTGTGAGAATGGAGGGAGATAGACCATTTGTGGAGGCCACTGTGTAGCAGGCAGTTCAGGAAGTAAAATGGGATCCTATTTATGATCAAAGAGATTGCATCTGGTGATCATATCACACATGGCTTCTTGAAAGGGTAAGGGATTGGGAAGAAGACAGCTAAAACATTCTTCACCAGATGGAGGTGGCCAGGAATGAACGAAAGGAACCATAGAAACAGGAGAAAAGGAAGAAGAGGTAACCAGAGTCGGGCACCAGTGGCACATGTCTGTAATCCTAGCTACTTGGGAGGCTGAGATCTGAGGAGAGATCTGAGATCTCATCATTCAAGGTCAGCCTGGGCAGGAAAATGTATGAGACTCTTTTTGTCAATTAAGCACCAAACACAAACACACACACACACACACTCACACACACACACACACACACACACACACACACACACACACACACACACACACACACACACACCGCCCATCCCATAGATGGCTTATTGATGCAATTACATGGTTCAAAGCCAGTGGCACCTGATGGGGAAGAAAAAGACAAAACCAGAAAGGGCAGGATGGCCCCAGCCCTACTCCCTGGGGCCGGCTGTACAAGTGCCAAGTGCCTTTTCCTTGTGAACCACAGGGGCAGATGCGGGCCGGCAAGCAGACAGGACCACAGCCCTGGCAACAGGAGGAAGTGGTAGTTGAGGTTTCCCGGTAGCTCTCTTGATCCTCTCTGGACCTCAGGACCTCTCCTAGGCTCCCCAGTGCTTTCCCTCTCTGCTCTCTGCTTGGCCTGCTCCAGAGGGACAGACAGACAGAAGTTAAAAGAGCAAGGTAAGTTTCCTTTCACCCCTACCCCATCTCCTCATCCCTGTCCAGGGGCAGGGCGTACAGAGGTGGACACACAGGGAATCAAGAGCTCCGGGCTGCTGCCATTGGATCAGTGGGAAACTGGGCTGTTTGCATTTCCAAGTGCTGAATGGCCAGCCACTGTGATGTCCATGTTAATAATTCCTGATGCTTTGTATTCCAGCAAATGTTTAATCACTCACTGATCAATAATCCTCACTAGGCTGTTCTTTTTTCCTTTTTTTAAAGAAACAAATCCCTTTTTACTCTTCAAATCCTTAAATAAAATTAGGCTGCTTTAGCCTTGGATGCGTTATTCCTCAAAGAAGCTGTGTGGTTTCATAACCTCGTTTGGGGTATTTTTAAAGGGACTGCCTAGACACACTTGCTCTTGGTGTCACCTAACTTGTCTCTGCAATTGCTGTGTGTTATAAGCTGGTTTCCTCAGACACTGCTTTCAACACAGATCTACTTTTTTTTCCCTCAAAAGAAGAAAATAATACAAAGTGAAGTTATTTGCCCTAACTAAATCAGTGAGTCTAATCTTTGCATTCCTGGCTTACACTTAAGTCCTTCTGTACAACTTGATTTCTACCTTCCATCTATAATTTCTTTCCAAAAGCATATTGAAAGGAAAACAACTCCATTCCTAGGCCATCTTAAGAAGCTGTACTTCTTTCTTAGAGGCACGGCTGAATGTTTTGGAAAATGCACATGACACATGGAAAGAGACAACGGCTCTGTCCTCACAGGGGATGGACTGGCAGGGGGGTCTCACAATCCACTCCAGGTCCACCAAAGTTCCACAAACAATGGCAACAGAAAGAAACTGCCTTTCATCTGTAGCAGCAACCAAAGCAGCAACTTTCACCAAAGCTAACCCAAGCCAGGGGTGCGTCCCACACACACCAACCACTTCCACAGTTAGCCCATAAGAGCCCCAGCAGCTCACCACAATATTTATTAGAAAAACACATAATTTGTGGTGGAGAAAGAAGAGTCTCTCATACAAAAAAGAAAAGGAAGAAAAGGGGGGGGGGAAGCTCTTTCAAATGCAATTAACCAAAGACATATTTCCTCTGTGTTTGTAAAGATCAATCTATGAGAAGCACAGTTTTGTGTGTGGGGGGGGGGGAGAGAAATGGGTTATCCCCACTAGTTAAGAAAGACAATTAAATTATTGGAGATTACCTTCATCATTAAGGAGAATGAGCTTTATTCATATTTACAGACCTAAGCAGACTTCAGTTTCCAGGTCGCAAATGAATCTCTTCTCGTCTCAGATGCACATGTGGACACTGACATGGGCTGCTATTGAGTTGATTGGATAATAATCTTATTCTCAAGCTCCTGCTGGAAAGAAGAGCTCCAGAGTAGGGCAGGAGGGGGAGGGGGAGATGGGTGAGGGAGGGAGGGAGGGAGGGAGGGAAGCAAGGAAGGAAGGAAAGAAGGGATAAAAAGAAGAATCCAATCATGTATTCTTCCTGGTTGGTAAAAAAAAAAGTAACCCCAGTATCCTGGAAGGATTTCAAACACAGGCAAACAGTGTGCAGGAGGGTGTGTTAACAGCATGCCTTTGTGGTGTGGCCTGCCTGAGACACTCTTAATGAATATTACTTCCTTCCCATTGGCTGTTCCCGCTAGAAACCCAGATCCGTCCCTCCTTTCAGAAGTCAGGAATTCAGCTCCAGCCAAAGTCCAGAAAACATGCTCACACAGGGACAAGGCCCCACCATCGATCCATAGCCTTTGAGGTTGTGTCCTACAGTCAACCTGACCAACAGTACATAGGAGTGAATTTTTTCTGCCTTGGGTTGTGTTCCCAGCTTCGTGTCTGTTCTAAACTGAAGGTCCATCAAAGAAAAGAAAAATAGACAGCTTTCTTTAGAGAGAACATGCTGTCGTAAATGCTGGGGAGAAAGAACTTTCTCAATCAGGCTTCCAAAACCAGATATGAAACGTTGTCTATATCTTAAAATCCACCCAGGTGATTTTTAAAAAAAAAACTCTGTGCCAAATTAAAATAAAATCCACAATTAATATGTGTCCTTTTGTGGACTTAAGCTTCATCTCCCTCTGAAATGCCACATACTAACGCACACTTTGAAAAGCTGTTCAGAATCACTTGGAGCAGCAATATCTAAGCAGTATATAAATATGCATTCAGGTGACAGGATGATTAAGTTTTCTTTTTCAAACCATGCTCTTCTCCATAACTTCTCCTGTCTGCTTACTGACAGGAGACTTGATCTTCTCAACATTTTAAAGCAGATTAATTTTTGAGTATCTGAGAAGATATAATTCTTGCTCATAAGAAAAAAAAGCAACAAAAAATTGAAGGTGGGACAGAAGAAATGGAGAAAAATATTTTATTTTAAAAAATAGTAATAATAAAATATTTTGTGGCCCATTCAGTATTTCCCATATATAATTTATTAAAATTAGATCAAATTATGAATATTAAGTGCTCATTTGAACTAAAGTGCTTCCTCTTTCATACATACATGCACACACACACAATTTGTGTTGTATCAGTTTCAGAAGGCAACAGAAACTCTAAGGATACAAAGAAATATGGTGACCCCAGCCTCTAATACAAAGCGAGCTGGGCAGCCCTGAGCTCCTGGATTACTGAAAGGTGTTTCTGTGCACATAACAGCAAGGCCTCCACCTCTCCCTCCCTGCCTGTAACTCATTGCACAGCTGCAGGTAGCTGTGGCTCTAGTCCCCTTATCTAAGGTCCTTGGTCCTTGTTCCATATTTTCCTTACCACTATTAAATAAATGAGATGTCTTTCCTGTAATTCTAGGTTTCTGTGTTTAGAATGGAAGTGATTTTGTTTTTAATGCTTTGCTAAAGAGGGAAGAATAAAACTGAGCTCTCGCTCCAAGAGTGTTTATTTATGTTATTATAAGAGCAAACTAACTTTTCAGCACTTAGATAAAAAAATTAGTTTGCAAAGGCTAAACAACTTTCCTGTCCCTACCCCAAGAGTGGGGGCAAAATAAAAATATTCATTTGCCCTAAGACGATCACATGAGAGTTGTAAGAGTCTTCCCCCCACCCTTGAGAAAAGAGGGTAAAACCTGGGCCATAACCAGTGCCTGAGTCTGCCATGACCTCACCTAGGGGCCTTCAGCCTATGTCTGTGGTGTGTGTGTGTGTGTGTGTTCTTCAGCCTATGTCTGTATGGTGTGTGTGTGTGTGTGTGTGTGTGTGTGTGTGTGTGTGTGTGTGTGTGTGTGTGTACACCAATGCAGACAAAGTCCCTATGCGTGGCCGATGGCCTGGTGTACTAGGGTAGCATGGTTCCTCAATAAGTGTAAATTACATCCACGTCTCCAGATTTGTTTCCATGAACTATACTAGAAAAATGCATCTTAACCAAAGATAGATATATATTATCACAGATACAAGATCATATATAGTATGTGATATATCATTGTATGATTCAATTCATACAGAGCTGAAGGCATAAAAATAACTTAAGTGGATATTGTTCAAAGTGGTAGTCATTCTGGAAGGTAGCACCTTGGAGAGACCTTAACTTATAAGGCACTTTTTGGAGTGCTGGAAGCGTTCCATTTCCTGATGGGAGTGGTACATATAGGGGGACTCATGTGTATATTTTGCCATTGGATTTTATACTTTCTAGTATGTGAGTCATTCCTCACCAAAAAGAAAAAAAGAATCTACCAAGTAAGTTCAGTGATCATTGATGACTTCTTTAAAATCCATTATTTTTGCCAACTTCAAAAAAAAATCTGTGCGAAAAAAATGGATTCTTTGCTCTGTTCATTATGAGAACAAAATCAAATGTGAATAATTTAGTGACTGGTTGAGGTTTGACATCTCAAAAGCGTTTGGGGCCTAAATTTTTCAGAAGCTCTTGGTTTCACAGTTCACGTTGGCACTCCAGGGCTTCACACCATCAGAATTCAGATATCTGCACTTGGCAATTTTATATGTGGACGTCTACACGCCACATTCTAACAGCACATCAAAACTCATTACATCCAGAAGCAAGCTCGTTATCTCAAAATAGGCACCTTCTTAACCACCAGCCCCCACCAAATTCCTTCACCTTGTTCTATTTTTGTGTCAGAGAGTTTCTCCTCTTCTCATTACCCTCTTGGAAATTTGTCTTTGAGTAACTCAGCTGTGCTTTCATACTGACTTTCCACATCTCTCATATCCTACACTTGGCCACACCTCCTATGAGCGTATTAGCAATGAACGCCTAATTAGTATTCTGGTTCCTGTCTCTGCCTCCACAGCACCACCGGGGAAATCTTCCCTCTGTGCTCCTGACAGTCCTCTGCTGCTGCAGCACAAAACCCGTCCTCAATGTGACATTCAAGGTCTCCTCTAGCCTCCTCTCCCCATGACTCCACCGCAACCCTACTGTCCATCTGCACCTCACCAGCACAGTAAGGGACCAGGCATATTCCTCCCACACCACCCCTGCTCGTGCCTCGAATCCTTCCTTTCTATGACATCCAAATATTGCATACCCCCTAAAGACAAAACATTCACTGTCTCCCTGAGATGATTTCTGTGAAATGGCTTTCCCCATTGAAGTGCCTGTGTGGTTCTATCAGTGGTCAGGCAGGTAATTCTCACCTATGCCAATGTCTCTCAGTGTTCGCTGCCCCTTTTATATTGTGGTTTTGTTATCAGTGGTGGCACACATCAGTTTATAAATACAATGCACCTTGATCATGCCACCCCTTCATCATTCTCTCCCAACCCTCCCAAAACCAGCCCTGTTCTCAATTCTTGGTTTCACAGAATACATGTTAAGTATTATGGTTGCCTTCCTCTCTTCATTCATCCACCCTCCCTCCACTTGACATACTCATACCTTTAAAGTGCCAGTTTCCTGGTATTCATTTCGTTGGACTATGAGTTTGTTTTCCTGAGGAATTTTACCCTCCGAATTATCCCCTGCAAATACCATACTTCAGTTAATACATCTGTGTACACTTGCATACAAACTGTGTCTGTTTACTTGTACACTTATGAATTAGTTTCTCATTTCCATGTGTGTAAGGACTTGTCTTCACAAAGTAAAATAAAAAAATTTCCAAGTTGAAATTTATATTAAGTGAAGTAAGCCAAGCCCAAAGAAACATAGGTCCCATGGTTTCCCTTATTTGCAATATCTAGTATATGTCTGGGTCAAGCAGAAAAGGTCAGATGAGGTGATATAGGGAAATAAACCCTAAGATATGAATTCAAATGTTTTCTTTCAAACAACTGCCCAATAAATAAGTGGGCGAAAGACTTAAAGAGAAGCTTCTCTGAAGAAGAAAGAAGGATGGCCAATAGACACATGAAGAAATGTTCAACATCCCTAGCCATAAAAGAAATGCAAATAAAAACAACATTGAGATACCACCTCACTCCAGTTAGAACAGCAAAAATCAAGAACTCTAACAACAACAGATGCTGGAGGGGATGTGGACAGAAAGGAACCTTACTTCATTGTTGGTGTAAACTTGTTCAACCACTTTGGAAAGCAGTATGGAGGTTCCTCAAAAGACTTCACATAGAACTCCCCTATGACCCAGCAATCCCACTTTCGGGCATTTACCCAAATGTTTACAAACAAGACCACACTAAAGATACCAGCACAACTATGTTTATTGCAGCATTATTTACCATAGCTAAGATATGGAACCAACCCAGATGCCCCTCAGTAGATGAATGGATCAAGAAAATGTGGTATATATACACAATGGAATTCTATGCCTCCATCAGAAAGAATGACATTTCCCCATTTGTTAGGAAATGGAAAGGTTTGGAAAAAATTATATTAAGTGAAGTAAGCCAGGCCCAAAGAAGCATAGGTCCCATGGTTTCCCTTATTTGCAATATCTAGTATAGGTATGAGTCAAGCGGAAAAGGTCAGATAATGTGATGTTAGGAAAATGAACCCTTAAATATGTATTTTAATGTTTTCGTTTCTTTCATGCATGTGTTTCTAACACATTTATAAGATTATTTCTTTGTTGCTTTGTTATGTCCCTCCCCCACAGTGTAACCCCCGCTTTCACTATATTTGATGTCAGTATAACATGTGGAGGAGATGGGGACAAACAAGTCGTTTAAGGATTCAGGTGCACCTGTTGCAACAATGAGAAGTACAAAATGTCATGTCAAAACCAACTTTACAATGTCGGTGTGGGGGGGGAGGGGGGTATAATTGGGTGGGGGGAGGGGGGAGGCTGGGAAGGGAGGTGAAGGGTAAACAAAGGAGGAGGCTGCAATGCTTGGTAAGAAATATATGCATTATCCTGCCCATGTAATTGTAGCCCCTCTGTACAGTATGTTCTCAAATAAAATAAAATTAAATTTAAAAAAAATATTTTCTTTCATGCGATTGTTTCTAACGCATTTATAAGATTCTTTGTTGCTTTGTATGTCCTTCCCCCACAGTATAACCTATGCTTTCACTGTATTTGATGTCGGTATAATTTGTGGAGGGGAAAGGGAAAAACAAGTCATTTAAACAGGGATACAGGTGGACCCATTGCGACAATGAGAAGTACAAGTTGTCATGTCGAAAACGAACTTTACAACTTCGGTGGGGAGGGGGCGGGGAGGATTGGGGGAAGGGGGGGGATGTAAAGGGATGGGAAGGGGAAACAAAGGAGATGGCTACAATGCTTGATAAGAAATGTACTCATTATCTTGCCCATGTAATTGTAACCCCTCTGTACAGTATTTTCACAATAAAAAAAATGTAAAAAAAAATTTCCAAGTTGATGAACTCCAAAGCCAAGTGTTATTTTTCTCTATGACTCAAGTGTCTCAATGAAGATCTGCTCAGAAGTCGAACTCACAAATTGCTAAGTTAGAAACATCAGCAGGGAATCTGTGTTATGTTTGCATTGCATTTAAAATGTCCTTACTAGGATATATATCAACAATAGAATGATGATCTTTTATGTTTGCACAGGCTTTTATGCCCCACCTAAAGTATCTCCTGATTCCCCTACCTTTCAAGTGAAGACAACAGCTTTTATTGGGGTCATTTCTTTCTTCTTTTTTTTGGGGGGGGGGTCCAGTCATGGGGCCTGAACTCTGGGCCTGGGCTGTCCCTCAGCCCTTCAGCTCAAGGCTAGCACTCTACCACTTGAGCCACAGCACCACTTCCGGCTTTTTTCTTTTTGCTTATGTGGTGCTGAGGAATCGAACCCAGGGCCTCAGGCATGCAAGGCAAGTGCTCTACCACTGAGCCACCTTCCCAGCCCGGGGGCCATTTAACAGAGCAAAGCCACATTCTGGAGACAGACAGTCCAATTTCCTTTGGAACAAAGAGACGAAGTTCTCCAACTCTGGCAGACCTGAAGTCAATGCCAGTTCATGTCATTACTTGATGCTGAATTACTTAACTTCTTGTGTAAAAAGATGGGGCTGCAGTGGTGCCCACCTCCTATGTGTTGTGAAGATGATTTGAGGAAATGCCAGGCATCAGGTACTGTGCAAAGAAAGTCATCAGGGGCAGAACTCCCATGCTGCACCCAGAACCTCCCCCTACACTCCCCCCACTACGCCCCCCACTGCTCCCACCACACCCCTCCATCCCCACCATGTGGGCCTCCCCACTCCAGGCTGACAAGTCATCCCTGACCTGGGCAGCCCTCCCGCTGGACCAGACACCCCTCCACCACTAATGGGATCCTGGCTGCACAAGGCCTCTGTCAGCTCTGCAGGCCAGGGCGACAGCGCCCTCCAGCAGCCACCTGCGGAACAGCACCTGCTGCCCTGTCCAGGGGGGCGGGCCCAGAGCCTGGCCAGGAAGTTCCCCCGCCAGGCACAGGGCCCCACCCGACCTCCCTGCCGTGCTAGGTGCCCTCCTCAACCTTTGCTCTGAACTGAGGGTGAAGTTGGTCCAGATTGCCTCCAACTGAGAGCCTCCGCCCTCTGCCTCCGGGACCGCGGGGACCACGGAGTGGCGGGCGTTGGGCACAGTCAGGGTGGGAGCCAAGGCCGGGCTGGGCCTGCCAACCCTCAGCCCCGCTGGCCCCGCTGACCCCGCTGACCCAGCGACCCTACGACCCCGGCCCTGCGCAGAGCAGCGGGTGACCCACAAGCTCTGTGCTCTGCTCGCTGGAGAGCCACAGAAGGGCGGCCCGGAGCATAAGGCAACATTCACACCCAGCACCTAGGACAACGGAATGACTCACACTAACACCACACACACAATCACACACACCACACACGGTCACACTCCACACAACACACACACCACACATGCTCATTCAATCACACCACACACACCACACGCTCACACTCAATTACACCACACACACGCTCACTCACACACCATACACCACTCACACCACACACCACACATGCTCTCAATCACACCACCCATTATACTCACACCACATACGTTCACACTCACGATCACACTACACACGCTCATTCAAAATCATACCACTTCCACACCACAAACGCTCATACACCACACCACACACCATACACGCTCACTCACATACACCACACATGCTCAATCACACCACACCACACCTACAGCTCTCACACCACACTCAGTCATACCAAACTCACACCACACAGTCATACCATACCACTCACGCTCACACTCACCATACACCAAAAATACCACACACTACATGCTCATACTCAATCACACCACACACACCACACTCACACTCAATCACACACACCACATATGCTTGCTCACCATCACACCACCCACACACCACACACACCACACTCACACCACATGCTCACACTCATACCACACCACACACACACACCACACACGCTCAGTCACTCACTCATACCACACACACCACACGCACTCACACTCAATCACATCACACACACACCACTCACGCTCACACACACCACACACCACCCACACTCACACACACACAACCCCCTGGTCTGTCACCTTGAGCTGAAGAGCGCAGAGACAGCACCCAAGCCCAGAGTTCAAGCCCAACAACCGACCTCTTCAAAAAAATATCCTGAACTGAACATAGCATATATGTATATATGTGAAATAACATGGCAAAATTCCTTTGTGTAATACACACTTAAAAAAATGAATGATAGGAAAGTAATATAGGCTCTTCTGGGTGATCAGGTACTAGCAGGAGGGAAGAGGGCCAAGTAGAGGGCAAATTAAGTACTTTACACATTTATGAAAATAGAATAAAACATTTTCAACAATTTGTATGCATGTATGGAAATGTCTGAGAGCTAATATAGTAGAAGCCAGGCACTGGTGGCTCACTCCTGTAATCCTAGCTACTCAAGAGGCTGAGATCTGAGGATCGAGGTTCAAAGCCAGCCTGGGCAAGGGAAGTCCCTGACACTCTATCACCAATTAACTACAAGAAAACTAGAAGTGGTGCTGTGGCTCAAGTGGTAGGGCTCTAGCATTAAGCTGAAGAGATCAGGGATGGTGCACAGACCCTGAGTTCAAGTCCCACAACTGACAAAAAGAAAGAAAGAAAAAAAAGTCAGTACATATGGCTTTAAATCTAATATATTAAACTTTATTCTTAGGAGTAAATAACCAAGCATTTCTCAGTTTTCTGAGGTCTCTTTAGCAGTATAATAATTTCAGTAGTTCATCTAGACATAAAAAGTCAAAGTTTATTCCATAAATAAGAACACAATTTAATCCAAATGCCATCTTATTTAATCTTAAATGCCACCTTATTTTCCTCTAGCTATGATGGTATTTTTTCCTCCAAGACTGAATAAATAATTCCTAAACTAATTGGGTATCTAATGACTCACCTGTACACTTGAAAATTTCACTTTTGGATTGTTATCTATCTCCCATAAGCCTTCATTGAAACCTTTTTGTTTATTTGGTTTGCCATACTTTTCCTTATTTTCTGAGTAAGGAAATATATCCTTTGGTCCTAAAAAAGCACTAAAACAGAAGAAGATAATAAGTGCAATGCAACCTCAAATAAATACATAGTACATTACTAAAATAACACTATTATAGGATGCATTTCATAAAATACAAATTAAAGGGAAGACAAGGATATAAAGTCTGATGAATTCATTTCAATGAACACAATCTCACCAAGACATGACAAAGCTCTACGTACTGGCAGAACAAATGTTGGAAGTCTTTTTGGGGGGAGTATGTATGCAGATATTGGGGCTTGAACTCAGAGCCTCCCACTATTGCTTAGCTTTTTTACTTAAGGCTACAGTCACTCTACTACAGCCATAGTTCCACTTTCAGATTGGAACAAAAGAGAGCCACACAGACTTTTCTTCCAGGCTGGCTTAGAATTTTGATCCTCATATCTCAGGCTGAATAGCTAGGAGAATAGGTGTGAAACACCAGCCACCTGGCTTCTAAAAGATTTTTAGGCTCCATTTCTTTGCAGAACAATAAATGTTTTCTGTTTAGAGGTAGGGATAAGGTAGACTATATTTTATTCCAAATACTACTGTTTTTTTCATTTACAGTACTAAAGACTGAATCGAGGGTCTCACAGAAACAAGTCAAGCACTACACCACAGAACTACATGTCAGTCTGATATACTTTATTAATTCAGTAATGAGTTCCTAGATCCATAACACCATCTCATTTACATAAACTTTTTTTTTGGTACTGATCCTGGGCCTTGAACTCAGAGCCTGGGCACTGTCCCTGAACTTTTGTGCCCAAGGCTACAGCTTTAGACCACTTGAGGCATAGCTCCACTGGTTACTGAAAATGGGATTCTCATGAACTTTTCTGCCCAGACTGGCTAAGAACCTCAATTCTCAGATCTCAGCCTCATGTGGCTATTAGAGGCAAGAATCACCAGCACCTGGTCTCATTCAGTTTAATTGAACAGGCTTTTCAGGCACAGAGTTCAAGCCCCACGGATGACAAAAAACAAAAACAAAAACAAAAAACAAAAAACAAAAAACAAAAAACAAAAAAAAAACTTCCCCCCCAAACTGGACAAAGCCAGGCTGGGGAGAAATAAAATCACCAAATCTGAATAACCAGCAAAGAGATGGTCTGGAAGCATGGTTCAAGTGGTAGAGAACCAGCCAAGCAAACGAACCAGGCTCAATGCCTCAAAGCTCAAGCTCAAACTCTAGTACTGTGAAAAAACAGAAAGTACCTAATTTAAACATCATTATATACTTCTAATTAAATATGAACAGATTTTCATGTCAGTAATTATTTAATGCATTTTGCTAAATGGACCTATCAATCTATTGTTTGAGCACTTTTTCTGTGCCAATAGTGAGGGCTTGAACTCAAGGCAAGGCTTCATACTCTTGCTGTCTTTTTTCTGCTCACAGCTGGTGTTCCATCACTTGAGTCACACACTCCAATCTGCTTTTCTGCTGGTTAATTGGGATTCCCAAGCACTTTTCTTTGGGCTTCAAACCAAGATACTCAGATCTCAGTTCTCCTAAGTAGCCAGGAGGCTGCAATATTTTAAGAGTCTGGGACCAGTGGCTCATGCCTGTAATCTAGCTACTCAGGAGGCTCAGTCTGATGTTGGTTTAAAGCCAGCCAGGCAGAAAAGTCCAAGGGACTCTCCGATTAACGAGCAAAATCCTAGAAGTGCAGGTATAGCTCAAGTAGTAGCACACACCAGGCCACTGAAAAAGCCAAGCAAGAGTATAAGACCTTGAATTCAATATTCAGCATCAGCACACAAAAAAATAAAATAAATATTGTAACAGTAAATATACTGCTCAATGTTTGATCTTCACAATCAATTCCAAGTATAGGTGGGGTAAAGAATATGCTCAAGACTGATAAGTCAAAAACAAAGCTGATGAACAAAAGAACTGTCCATGGGGATACAATCCCCTAAGATTCCTGAATAGTACATAAATTAGCCTAGAGACCGCACCGCTAGTTACCAAGGAACACATTATGGTGGCTGTGGCTATGGTTTTCTCTTAGAAATGTTCCATTTTCAAATGGCCTACAAAAAGTGTTTTATATGCAAAATGGAAATAGGACATAATCTAATTACATTTTGATAGCAAATACAAAAAAATTGTGAAGCCAGGAACCCATGGATCACACCTGTAATCTAGCTATTCAGGAGGCTGAGATCTGAGGATCATGGTTAGAACCCAGCTCAAGCAGAAAAAGCCATGAAACACTTATCTGCAATTAACTATCAAAAAGGGAGAAGTGAAACTGTGGCTCACGTAGCAGAGCACCAGCCTTGCACAAAAAACAAAAACACTAAAGGAAAATGCCTAGGCCCTGAGTTCAAGTGCTGGTACCAGCTCGAGAAAGAGATTAAAGGGAGGAAAAAAGGGAGGAAAGGGAAGAAGGAAAGAAGAGAAGGGAGGGAGAAAGGAAAGGGAGAAAGAAAGGAAGGAATGAAGGAAGGAAAATTGTGAAAGTTCACAGGAAAAAAAAATCAGAACACAACAGGTTTAGAAATTCTAAAATATAAAAATATTATTCTTTCTCTTTAGTGGTTAAATTGTAGAACTTTCCTTTTATTATTTGCTTTTTAAAGGAATTGAGAAAATTAAGCAGTAAATTCCAAATCTAACAGTAAACTTATGTGGATTGAAGTTCTTTTGCAAATATATAGAAAAGCAGTAATGTCTCTGATTTTACCTTTTTACTAAACAGTATGGATGCCCATAAGAAAGCCCACACAAAGTCACCACAAACTTAGACCTTTTTTTTTTTTTTTTGGGTCCAGTCATAGGGCCTGAACTCTGAGCCTGGGCGCTGCACTTGAGCCATACCGCCACTTCCGGCTTTTTTCTTTTTGCTTATGTGATGCTAGGGAATCGAACCTAGGGCCTCAGGCATGCAAGGCAAGCACTCTACCACTGAGCCATCTTCCCAGCCCAAACTTAGAACTTTTAAGTCAAACCAAAGGGGCTATAATCAAAATATGAAGGCCTATCAGAGACAAGGACATCAAGATCAAGTCATTTATCTTTGTTAAGTAGTATTTTCTAAACAAAACGTTTCATTTTCAACTTATCAACTCTAACTTGCTGCTTCACTTACCTATTATAAAATCACAAAATATGAAACAAATCTTAAAAAGGATGTTTACTAAAATTTTATAACAAGTCAGGCACGAGTGATTCATACCTGTAATCCTAACACGTTGGTAAGGTAAGAGCTGAGGATCATGGGTAAAAGCCCATGAGACTTTTAACTGCCAAAAATTCAGAAGTGGAACTACAGCTCAAATGGTAAAGTACAAGCCATGAGCAAAAAAAAAAAAAAAAAAAAGAGAGAGAGAGAGAAAAAAAAAATCAGAGACAGTGCCCAAGTCCTAAGTGAAGGCCCAGGCTTGGCTAAATAAATAAATAGATGCTATGACAGTAAAAGGTAGCATGTTGGGGAAAGACGACCAGCAGAAGGAGAAAGGACAAGCTGGGTGCCAGTGGCTACGCCTGTAATCCTAGATACTCAGGAGGCTGAGATCTGAGGATTACAGTTCAAAGTCAGCCCAGGCCAGAAAGTCTATGAGACTCTACTCTCCAATAAATCAGCAAAAAATTTGAGTAACACTGTGGCTCCAGTGGCAGAACACTAGCCTTGAGTTGAAGAGCTGAGGGACAGAGCCCGGGCCCAGAGTTCAAGTCCCACAACTGAACCCCCCCCCCAAAAAAGGAACATAATTTCAACAATGTACATTATATGCATGTATGAAAATACAACTATGAAATCTCTATAAATGTACAGTAATTAAAAATTATATGCATATGTGTACACCGTTATATGTTATAGACCGTGATAGACAATGTGCTCCAGGAAAGTTAGAATGAACTTGTGACTTTAAATGAGCATTATTATTCCACAATACTGTGAAATCTGGGAAATTATGTAGTCACTTAATCACAATAATAAAAAAAAAAAAAAGAACCTCGGGGAAGGTAGGGAGGGAAGGGATGGTAGGGGGAAAACAATGGAGGGGGAAGCAATGCTCAATAGGAAGTGTACTCGTTACCTTGCTCATGTAACTGTAACCCTCTGTATAGTATCTTCACAATAAAAAATTTAAAAAAATTATATGCATACTATACACTACATATACTATATAATATTTTTTAAGTTTCTAAAGTTGAACATTAATAAGAGATAAAAGAGTTTGGAGAGTTCGAAGACATTCTCTCAATTAGCAAAACTAATCAGCAAAGTTCAAACTGAGCTGATCTAAACTTAGTAACACTACAATAACAGCCTTAGAAAAAAAATATGCAACGTTACTATTAATTTATAAATCCCAACAAGTATTGCTCCCAAAACAAGTCTTTCAAAGCCATACAATTCTTACTGGCATTTTATTCAACACATACTTAGCATTAGTCTAAGTAATTATTTATGAAAGCACCTTATCTGTGTCCTAATGTTCTAAGATAGATGATATCCCTATTTTACAAATTCAGAAGGACACAAAGGTAAGTAATTTGCTGAAAGTCACATAAAATCGGCAAATGTGACTGCTGTAATCTACTTGTATTAAATCCTGTGTCAAGTGTTACAACACAAATTCATCATCAACCCATGACTTTACTCTCCAAGCTTTTGGGAGGTACTGACTTTGCAAATGTAAATGGTATACTTAAAAGAACACTGATAATAGCTGGGCACCAGTGGCTCCTGCCTATAATCCTGGTTACTAAGTAAGCTGAGAGGATGAGAGCTGAGGATCACAATTTGAAGCCAGACCAGCAGGCAAGTCTATAAAACTCTGACCTCCAGAAATGAATCTATGGCTCAAGTGGTAGAGTGCTAACCTTGAATAGAACACCCCGGCCCTGAGTTCAAGCTCTAGGACTAGCAAAAAAAAAAACAAAACAAAAAAACCCAAAAAACACTGAAGATCAAAAACATTAAAGTATACTTTGAAATAAAAATGCCACTAAATTTTTATGAAATAGGTAGTTTTATTTTTTTTGTGGGGGGAGCTCGTGGGGCTTGAACTCAGGGCTTGGGCGCTGTCCCTCAGCTCTTCAACTCAAGGCTAGAGCTCTACCACTTAAGCTACAGTGCCACTTCCAGTTTTTTGATGGTTTATCAGAGAAAAGATTTTCACACACTTGGGGCTGGGAAAGTGGCTCAGTGGTAGAGCGCTTGCCTTGCAATGCATGAGGCCCTGTGTTTGATTCCTGAGCACCACATAAGCAAAAAGAAAAAAAGCCAGAAGTAGCGCTGTGGCTCAATTGGTAGAGAGCTAGCCTTGAGCTGAAGAGCTGAGGAACAGCGCCCAAGCCCACAGTTCAGGCCCCACGACCTGACCCCCCCTCCAAAAAAAGATTTTCATGGACTTGCCTGCCTGGGCTGGCTTTGAACCATGATCCTCAGATGTCAGCCTCCTGAGTAGCTAGGATTACAGGTGTGAGCCACCAGCACCCAGCTTAAAGCAGGTATTTTTAAATTTGAATATACCTTAATTTCCTTTATTTTGGTCAGTCATGGGCCTGAACTCTGGGCCTGGGCATTGTCCCTCAGCTCTTCAGTTCAAGGCTAGCATTCTACCATTTGAACCACAGCACCACTTCCAGCTTTGTTTGCTTATGTGGTGCTTAAGTGGTGCTGAGGAACCCAGGACCTCATGCAGGCAAGGACTCTACCACTGAGCTACCTTCCCAGGCCTTAATTTCTTGATTATTAATAGCCTCGTTTTTTCCCCCTTAACCATCTTAATACCTAATTAACCAAGTAATACCTAATAACTTTAGGTACCCAGTGTAATGTTGTGGTTTAAATACAGACTTTGGGCTACATATGCTTCTCAGTGGTAACACTGCTCAGCAAGTTCAAGACCCTAGGTTTAATTTTCAGCATTGAAAATAAAAGTTCTCCATTTTTTAATGTTGGGGAAAGAATAGTCACTTTTAAATTTAAAATACTAACCTAATGCTGGAGGTTTTTGCTTACTGAAGGAGCACTTGCCTTGTATGAACTAGGACCTCATTGGATCTCCAAGACTGTTAAAAAAAAAAGAAGTAACAATGGCCTACACAAGTGCCCTATAAAACTGTAAGAATGTGTATATATATACATACGCGTATATGAATATTTTACAAAATGTCTTAAAATCAGAGAAATCATAAGTAATTTTTTTTGGGTGGGGGAGGTCTGGTCATGGGGCCTGAACTCTGGACCTGGTTGCTGTCCCTCAGCTCTTCAGCTCAAGGCTAGCACTCTACCACTTGAGCCACAGCACCATTTCCGGCTTTTTTCTTTTTGCTAATGTGGTGCTGAGGAATCGAACCCAGGGCCTCATGCATGCAAGGCAAGTGCTCTACCACTGAGCCACCTTCCCAGCCCACTCAGAAAGAATATTTTAAAGTTACAAAAATAAAAAATTGGAGGCTGGGAATATAGCTTAGTGGTAGAGTGCTTGCCTAGCATGCCATGATGCCTTGGGTTTGATTCCTCAGTACCACATAAACAAAAAAGCAAGAATTAGCGCTGTGGCTCTAGTGACTGTAGGGTGCTAGTCTTAAACAAAAAAGCTAAGGGAGAGTGCCCAGGCCCTGAGTTCAAGCCCCAAACTGCCTCCCTTCCCCTCCAAAGAAAATTCAACTAATGCCAGCTACATTTAATACAGTATGTGTAAATTTGGTATGGCTCAGGATCATCCCCAAGGCTTGTTAGATTGTTGAACTCTTACAGACTGACTCAGAAAATCTTGGATTAGCCCTAAAATATGTTTCTTTAGGGGCTGGGAAGGTGGCTTAGTGGTAGAGCGCTTGCCTTGCATGCATGAGGCCCTGGGTTCAATTCCTCAGCACTACATAAAAAGAAAAAAACTGAAGTGGCACTGTGGCTCAAGTGGTAGAGCGCTAGCCTTGAGCTGAAGAGCTGAGGGACAGCACCCAGGCCCAGAGTTCAGGCCGCCCCCCACAAAAAAGATGCATTGTACTTATAAATTTATCAATTTGTTGAATTCAAATCCCTTTGTACAACTAAAGACAATTTTTTTAAGTTTCAAAAAAATAATAATTTGTGGTATTTTATAATACCACTAACATGAAATGGCCAGAAATGGTGATTCAACCGTGTAGATTAGTGGTTGTTTAGTACTGAAGAGAATGGAATGATCATGAATACAAGAAACTGCTAAAATCTAATGAAATTCGTATTAAAATCAACTTAGTGGTATACATTTTGTGTATATTATCACAGCAAAACATAACTGTTGAAAAAATTATGTGAGAGCTAGGATAATGGTACAGGATTATAATCCTAGTTACTGGAGGGGCAGGTAGGACTGTAGTCCAAGACTAGTCTGAGGCAAAAATACAACTCCCTTTCCAAAAACAACCAGAATTTAAAAGGTCTGAAGGATAATTGCTTAGTAAGCATGAGGCTGAGTTCAAACCTCAGTACCACACATACACATTAATAACTGGAAGCTGGTTGCTAAGAAACATTAAATCAGACGTTGTCATTGTAGCCATTTCTAGGAATATAATTATAATTAGAAGAGGAATACCAAGCTTTGTTTCTCTTCATCCCAAATAAGCAAGCCTAAGCTACAGAAATTATTTTAAGTTCAAAACCAGTCAAATTATATAGTAATTAGAAGGCTATTAAATGATAAGTATATACAAATATAATCATTGGAAACCCATGAGATAGCTCCCAGAAAATCTTATGCATGTAAAAGTAACAGCTCAATTTTCAGCTAATTTTTGAAAAATTAAAATTGTCTCACCAAATCAGTTTGTGCCCATATCCACTAGGGACAGTAGAACAAGCCAGAGTGGCTCTACTACCCATAAGCCTCTAGTACACTCAAAGGAACTGTCCAGATTTCATCTTCTCGTATTTCGTACAATATAGCCTAAGGCCTAAAGCATAATATAAGATAATCCTTATGGAAATCACTTAGTTGGGCCAGGCACTGGTGGCTCACGCCTGTAATCCTAGCTACTCAGGACACTGAGATCTGAGGATTGAGGTTCAAAGCCAGCCCAGGCAGGAAACTCTGTGAGACTCTTATCTCCAATAAACCACTAGAAAACCGGAAGTGGCACTGTGGCTTAAGCGGTAGAGTGCCCGCCTTGAGCTGAAGAGCACAGGGACAGAGTTTAGGCCCAGAGTTCAAGCCCCATGGTTAACAAAAAAAAAAGAAGAAGAAATCAATTAGTTGGGCCAGAGGCATGACTCAATGGTAGAGCACCTGCCTACCAAGTACAGGACACTGAATTCAAATCCCAGAATGGGGGGGGGGGGGAAAGTCCATGTAATTTTACTGAACAGAAATATTGAATGTCCTGTAAAAACTTCCCATACAAACTTTCCCCCATTCTTTTGCTTCCTTCCCTGATTAAGAAAATTAAACTTTCAATCAAAATTAAATCTACAGTGCCTTTACTATCTAAAAGTAAAAGATACATAGTGCTTCCTCAACACAAAGAGGTAGCTTGAAAATTTATTCTAAAGTTCAAAAATAATTTTACAGTTTTGTGTTTCTTTCCTATTCCTCTTTAAATTAATCTCTACTTTTTCATTTTATGCACAATCCTGAAACTTCTAATTTGCATCTAAAAGCTAACAGGACTTAGGTCTCATGAGTTCCAAAACAGAAAATGGGTAGTTTGTTTGTAGGTAGTTTTACAGCTCCATCAGGAACTTCATCTACCTAAAAGAAACATTAAAAAAAAATTACCATCATTCAGTCATATACTCTTCAACACATCTGAATAAGTTGGTAACATATTCAAGACAGCTGAAGATATAAATCAGACATTTTACAGGTTCCAAATCTTATTTCCAACTCTGAAACCTAAGAAGTTCTGTAAAACAAAGGTGTCTTTTTCAAACTCACTTTGTTGCAAAATCAAAGCTAATTCAGTCATTTCTTTTACGCAGTCATGTTTCTATGATTTCTCTGCAGAAAGTTATGTGCCATGCTAGCAGTAGCAAAACACATGGAATATGTACCACCATTAACTTCCTCAAATCCCCAAATTCTCAATTCTTAAACATCTTAATCCAAATATTTCACATAAAGAATGTCAAAATCTACTTGAAGAAATGCTCAACCTCTGTAGCCATAGAAGAAATGCAAATCAAAACAACATTGAAATACTACCTCACCCCATTTAGAATGGCTATAATCAAGACCTCTAATAACTACAGATGCTGGAGGGGATGTGGACAGAGGAGAACCCTACTGCATAGTTGGTGGGAGTGTAAACTTGTTCAACCACTTTGGAAAGTACTATGGAGATTCCTCAAAAGACTCCATGAAGAGCTCCCCTATGACCCAGCAATCCCACTTTGGGGCATTTACTCAAATGATCACAAACAAGACCATACAAAAGCTACCAGCGCAACTATGTTTATTACAGCATTATTTACCACAGCTAAGATATGGAACCAACCGAGATGCCCCTCAGTAGATGAATGGATCAAAAAAAATGTGTTATATATAAAATGTAATTCTATGCCTCTATCAGAAAGAATGACACTGCCCCATTTGTTAGGAA
>NW_027204137.1:600000-777500 GCF_024711535.1 Dipodomys merriami
TTATTCTTTTTATTGTGTATCTTAGTCACGGATGCAATTTGTTTATTGAGCATGATGACAGATATAACTGTGCTAGCATGGATGACAATCTATTCCCATGTCTATAGAGTTGCTTAAGCGTTCTCCATCCTAGCTGAAACCCAGAACTTTCACAGGACAGGAAACAGGTGGATGGATTGGATTCTCACACCTGCATTCCTCTTTTGGCAATGTTGGGATTTGATCTCAGAGCCTAGCAGGGCCAATTGGAGAAAAGGTCAAGGTGAAGACACCATGATGTGAGCATCTAAGGAACTAGGCTGTTCCCAGGACCTGAGATTGAGTCCTGGGGATAGGGCAGGTGGAGAGCACAATAGTCATCCATTCATAAGCTGAAGATACTATGCATATTTGTTTAGAATAGGAGAGATGGCGACCTGTGATGGAATCCAATCTACCTTGTAACTACTGATTCTTGGATCTTTCCCGATGCCTCCATTTCATGACTGTGATGATTATGGTCACGCTTCATCAATTCTCCATTAAAAATAATTGATACCCCAGGAATCTTGCCTATCAGTTCCTGCTCACATCCTGCAGGAACTACTCATTCAAGGATGAGATTGATCACATTCCATGACTCTTCCTAGGTCCAGAAACAAGTATCTCAGGATCTCACGCCAATCCCTCAATGTAGGGGGGCTGATTGGGATTCGACCTCTGGGCCTCTTTGCCTGGAGGGCCTGCGGCTTCCCCAACAGCTGCAGGCCTTCAGTCACTCCAGGTAACCTTCACTCTGTAGGTCTCCGGTTTCAGACACACCATGGTCACTGTACAAAGGAAAATGAACATAAAAGCACCAGGTGGAACTTACCACTGCTTTTTTTCCACTCACAGCTTTCTTTTTTTCTGCAAGCTCTGGAGTCCTAGGATTCGAGGATGGGCTGTAGGTCCAGAGGCCACAGCATAGGATGATAGAAGCTGAGGCAGAGTTGCCACTACTTGAGTTCGAGCACTGGGTCTGTGAAAAAAAAAAGAATATATATATATATATATAAATATATAAATATATAAATATATATATATATATATATATATATATATATATATACACACACACATATATGAATGAAGCATCTTAGTGCAGAATTCGAGCCATTTTACTGCCAGAGCTGAGATTTGAACTCAGGTCTGGGTATCTCTGTTGCACTGTTGGGGAAGGGGAAGCGAACCATCTTTGAAGACTACAAGGTCAGGCCTGTTGCCAGGGCCTAAATTGAAGCCCAACACTGCCAAAAATCATATGCCCAACTATTTAACACATAGGGTCTCTGTTTACATACATATGTGGAATGCATCATGCTTTCAGTGTAGTTATTCTTTTTATTGTGTGTCTTAGCCAGGGATGCATTTTGTATTTTATTGAATATGATGACAGATATAACTGTGCTTAAATGGATGACAACCTATACCCATGTCCATGGACTTGCCTATGTCTTCATGCTAGCTGAGACAAAGGACATTCACAGGACAGGAATACAGGTCGACCTATGGGTTCTCACATCAGGATTCTGCTTTTGGCAATGTTGGGATTTGAACTGAGTGCCTAGCATGACGAATTGCTGAAAGACTCAAGGTGAGGACACCAGCATGTGAGCAACTGAGGAGCTAGGCCATTCCCAGGACCTGACAATGAACCCCAGGGAGGGCCAGGATAAGCATAAATTCATACTTCAAACATAGGATCTGTATTGACATATATGTGTGGGCAGCATCTTGCACTCCGTGCATTTCTTCTCCTTAATTTGTGTCTAATAAATGGAGGTATTTTGTATTTTACTGAGTATGGTGACAGATATAGCTGTCCTGACATGGATGATGACCTGTTCCCATGGTTATAGGGTTGCCTATGCATTCATTCTCCATCCTAGCTGAGACCCAGGACTTCCACATTAGAGGAAATCAGGCACAATGACTGGCTTCTGACATCAGGATGAATTTTTTGTCAGGCCTGGAATTTGAACTCAGGTCTGGGTAACCCCGTTGCACTGTGGGGGAAGGGGAAGCTCATAATCCCTGAAGACTAGAATGTCAGGCCTGTTCTTGGGCCTGATTTGAAGCCCCAGCAGTGGACAAAGCTTACCTTTTTTAAACATGTAAACATATTTACATACAGGTGTGGTATGCATTTTGCTTGCAATGTAGTTATTTTTAAATTTTGAGTCTTATTCATGGATGTATTGTGTATTTTATTGAGAATGGTAACAGGTATATCTGTGCTGCCATGGATGACAACCTATTCCCAAGGCTATAGAGTTGCCTATATAGCATTCTTCATCCTCGATGAGGCCCAAGACCTTCACAGGACAGGAAATCATGTGAACCATTGGTTTCTCACATGAGGATGAATCTTTTGGCTGTGCTGCGCTTTGAAGTCAGAGCTTAGCAGGCAGACTTGGGGAATGGATCAAGGTGAGCACACCAGCCTGTGAGCCACTAAGGTGCTAGGCCATTCACAGGACATGAGCTAGTGCCCCATGGGGGTCAATATACTCATGAAATCATAATTTAAAGACAGGAGCTATATTTCCATACATGAGTGGGAGGCATCTTGCTTTCAGTGTACTCATTCTCTTGATTTCGTGTCTTATTCATGGATGCAATATGTATTTTAATGAGTGTGATAACAACATGGCTGGCAACCAATTCCCATGAGTATAGAGTTGCCTATATAGCATACTCCCATTCACAGCATAGGAAAACTGGTGCAACCATTGGCTTTTCATATCAGGATGAATCTTTTGGTAGTGCTGGGATTTGAACTCAAGGGCTAGCTGGCTCAAGTGATGGATGAGTCATGGTGAGCACACCAGCACGTGAGCCACTAAACATCTAGGTCTTTCCTGGGACCTGAAATCAAGCCCCGGTGGGCGTTATAGTAGTCATAAATTCAGAATTTAAACAGAGGATCTCTATTTCCATACATGGGTGGGCAGCATCTTGGGTTCGGTGTAGTTATTGTCTTTATCTGGTGTCTTACTCATTGATGTATTGTGTATTTTCTTGAGCATAGGATGACAGATATAACTGTGGTGACCTGGATGACAAGCTATTCCCATGAGTATAGAGTTGCCTATGCATTTTCCATCCTAGCTGCAACCCAGAAGTTGTACAGCACAGAAGAACAGGTGCAACGAATGGTTTCTCACATCAGGGTGAATTTTTGGAAGTGCTGTGATTCGAACTCGGGTCCTAGGAGGCCCAACTGCCCAATGGGTCCACATGAGCAAACCAGCCTGTGAACCACTAAGGAACTGGGCTGTTCCCAGGAGCTGAGATCAAGCCCCAAGGAGGCCACAAGAGTCCTCCATTGCGGCGAATGCCTTCTCGACCAGCGAGGAAGAACGACCACCACACCAGGAGTCTTCTCAGATCACACTTTACTGGAGAGCCTTCTTACATGTAGGAGAGCTTGAGCGCGAGAGAGAGCGCACAAAAAAAATGGCCGCTTATATAGGGAATAGGGACACGTGTCATTCTACTATTGGTCGTCTGCCTTTCACCGTCACCAAGTGCCACGGGATTGGCTGGGGACTCTACGTGGCTTGCGCATGCGCAAAGCCCAGGACCCACCATCCCACCAAGCACTGCCTAATATGGAGTTGTTTACCTCAAAGCTGCAAGGGAGTGGGCGGTGTCTAATTGCGTTCGCACTGGCTCCCCGCAGTTCCCCCTTTTTGTTTTTTGGCAACAGGTAAGAGTAGAGGTTGGGCCTCTGTCTAAAACATTAATGAGAGGACCTTGCACTGGCCTTCGCCTGAGGGGCGCCTTCCCCAGTGATGACCAGGCCCGTCCGATGCCTTTTTTGCAGAGGTGGGATCTTGGGCATCAACCCACTTGCAACCCAACATGCTCTTCTTGAGGAGATGGTCCTCCTCAATTGCAGTGCACTTGCCTCGCACCCTGTCCCAAATTGCAAGTTGCATACCTGTCCCGGTCCAATGGGATCCCCTGATCCCTCGGGGTGCTAAGGCTATGCAGAATGGTAAGGCTTAATTGCCTCTCAGGGCCGACAGCCAGATCTGGGGTGAGGATCCACTCTCCAAAGCGGCTAATGCTTGCGAGATAACAACCTTGTCCCTTCTGGTTTGGGCTCGAAGGCAACAGACCAACCATAGGCAGACCACGCATCCTCCCAGGCAGCAGGCTAAAAACATTCCGACTCCCACCCACTCTTTAAACCAGGAGACTGCAGAGGAGATCCAAGACTGGAGTCCCTCCACGAATCCAGGGTCCACTCGCATTGAATTCACGGTCATGATGGCAATCCGCAGCTGATCCAGCATTTCATCAAACTCACCAGTCCAGTTACCTATAAGATAACTCGACAACTGTTTAGATAAGTTTGCAGCTCGGGTAAAGTTATCATACTGAATGCTTGTCACACATAACCCCTCATACTTCCACTGACAGCCAAGCTGAGCAATTTGCCAAAGGGTGTCCACTTGTTCCTGGACGAGATCAATCCTTTGGTTGACCACCATTAACCCTCCTCGCAATTGAGAATTAATGCCCCTCTGTAAATCCAGGGCATGGGCTACATTGGCAGAAAGATTATTTAAGGTTTGTGCCGTTTGTACCGTATGGCTCATTGCAACAGCTGCTGTGGCAGCTCCTACAGCCGCCAAGGAAATAGCTGTAACTATAGCAGCAGAAATGCCAAAATCTCTCTTTTGTCTAAACAAGGTCAACGCATTGGAAGCATTAACCGGCACAGGCACCCAGCGAGGCATACGGGTTATCACAGCATATTCATATTTAGAAGCATTCCAACATTGAGCATAGGAGCAAGATTTATCAGTACAATTAGCAGGATCTATGTTGCTAACAACAAACACAAATGGGGGATACACACAAACTGGGGTAGGACCATATGTGATGTTATTATATGGCTTAACTCCGTCGTCATAACAGCCTGTATCGGTCCTCCACTTGAATGGTTTGGCTGCGCCTGCTGAGATTGTGGTTAATTTTTCCTGTGGGTCCCAGGAAGCCCATGGTTTGGAGGAACTCCACCCAAACTGGCTTAACCCGATCTTTCCCCCACCAATCATAACCAGGGGCTCCAAGTTCAGACAACTCCCATCCACACCACACAACAACCAATTGTCAAAGGGGTTAGAAACATATGCCTGATTGGGATTTTGATCAGTATAATTCCGTCCCTTATACGTCTGATTAAACGCCGTGCTTACACCAGGGGAGAAGTAAAAGGTCTTGTCTTTAGTAACCCAAGTCCCAATACGGGACTGACAACCTGTCCAGGGCCAGGCATTTCCCGAATGTCGACCAGCACAGAAGGGAGCCCACTTTGGAAAGCTAGTCAGGTCGCCTTCCTCCCTCCTTGCTGGCCACCACCCACTGACCCAGGAGGCATTGGCCTGATAACAAAGTGGCCCGCGAGGAATGTCAAACCAGCCTGCTGTCTGTGATGTAAGCAAAATGCATGAGGAATAAGAAGAAAGGGACGTATTTCGGACAAGTTGAAAGCACAGGCTTCCCTGCTAATCAAGAGACCTGTTGTCCCCCAGTGGGGCTTCCTCTGCATCTAGCAAAATATATGGGATATCCATGGTCCTGTTGGTCCCAAATAACCGTGGGAACAGTCTGGCATCATGTTTGACTGGCATCGGCCTCGGGAATACCGACAGGATTCCCCATCGAAGTTCCCCCTGGCTGGGGCAGATCTTGACCATCAGTAATATTGTCACACTCAACACTTTCAAGATCATCTTCCTCCTTGTCCTGGTTTTCTTTGACAGGTCTCGTTAGCCGACTTGGGACCCAATGTGGTGTTTCTTGATCCTGTGGAAAAACACAAACAACTCCTCTGGATCTCGTTATTAACGGATCCGGTCCATACCATTTATTATTAATAACATCCTTCCACATAACCATATCTTTAGTATCCATGGAGTCTCTTGTCATATGCCGATCTGCGGCAGACTGATCATTGTCATTTAGAATTAAAAAATTAAGGGTAAAAAGCACAAGAGAAAGCCTTTCCCTGGGGGACGCTGACTCAGCAATTCCCCCGTTTTGTTTTTGAAGCATTTCTTTTATGCTTCTATTAGCTCTTTCCACTATACCTTTCCTTGAGGATTGTAGGGCAATCTGGTGGTGTGGGCAACCTGCATTTGTGCACAAAAGGTGCGAAAACCATGGGAGGTATAAGAAGGGCCATTATCGGTCTTAAGTCTAAGGGGTTTTCCCCAAGCTGCCCAAGCTTCTAAGCAGTGTATTTTGACATGAGACACCTTTTCTCCTGCCAGAGGTGTGGCATGAATGACACCGGAAAAGGTATCGACAGACACATGTAAATATTTTAATTTACCAAATTCTGTTAAATGAGTCACATCCATTTGCCACAGGGCGTTTGGCCTCAACCCTCTGGGGTTGATCCCCACGTGGGGAGAGGGAAGAAAAGTAACACAAAATTTACATGTTTTAACAATATCTCTCGCCACATGTCTGGGTAAGTTATATCTTTTCCTAAGGGTATTAGCAGGTACATGATACAATTTATGAAAGTCCTTTGCCAATTCTATGGGATTAGCAGCAACCAGAGCCACAGCCCGAGTTGCCTGGTCCACCAGGGCATTACACCTTGCCATCGGGCCCGGCAGCATAGAGTGGGCGCGAATATGTCCAATATAAAAAGGGTGTTTTCTGTTTAAGATAAGGGATTGAATCTGTAACAAAACATTAGAAATTGTACTGGCCTGCTTAATTGAAGCAGCAACTTCAAGGGAAACAACAGCATTTACAACATATAATGAATCAGAAAATAAATTAAAAGGTTGATCAAATCTTTTAAAAACTTCAAACACAATTAAACTTTCAACAGCCTGTGGGACATTCGGCCGAAAATTAAAGACCACCGGCTGTTTGTGTCCTTGAACAAAAAAGGCACCTTGTCCAGATTTTGAACCATCCGTAAAGATGGTCAGGGCACCAACTAGGGGCTCCTTTGAAGTAACGACAGGAAAATACACTAAGTTTTTACTAACAATGGCAAGCAGGGGATGCTTAGGATAATGATTATCAATTACATTGGGAAACGAGCAAACAAGAATTGCCCACATATCCACTGTAGCGGCCAAAATCTCAACTTGTTCACGGGTATATGGAATGATTAATTTATCTGGGATCTTTGCAAAGTGCATCAAACAATACTTTATGCCCAAAAGTGCTTGCTTAGCCACTAATTCAGGAAAATATTGAACTGTTCTTGCTCCCACAGAATTGCCATGAAGCCACCACAAGGGGCCATTTTGCCAAAGAACCTCCGTGGGATAATTTTTTGTTTTTAATATACATAAATCGATAGGTAATTTTAAATCAACCCGTGAAAGTTGAGCCCTAGACAAAGCTGCCTCAACCTTTTGTAGGGAATTTAGTGCTAAAGGTGTCAGGGACCTAGAGGAGGTGACTTCAGGGTCATCCTCCAAAATGGCAAGAAACCCCCTTATCCAATTAATATCTCCGGCCAATTGTTGAAAATCATTAAGTGTTCTAAGATGACCAGTTCGAATGGAAAGTTTTTGTGGTTTAATCTCAGTAGGAGAAACAATGGTTCCCAGAAATTGAACAACACTAGTCTGTTGAACCTTTTCAAGGGCAATAATCAATCCTTTATCAGCTAAGGTCTCCGTTATCCGCCCAAACACTTTATGAAGAGTCTCTACCGAGGGAGCAGCCAACAAGATATTATCCATATAATGGATAATCCGTACTTTTGGAAAATTTTTCCTAACAGGGGTCAATACAGCTCCCACGAACAATTGACAAATTGTTGGACTATTAGCCATCCCTTGGGGGAGAACTTTCCACTGATAGCGAGCATCCGGGGTTTCATGATTAACAGAGGGCAAAGTAAAGGCAAAGCGCTCCCTATCCTTTTCATAAAGAGGTATGGAAAAAAAGCAATCCTTAATATATAAAGCTAAAATGAGCCACTCTCGAGGTAACGCAGAGAGCAATGGAAGTCCCCTTTGGATGGGCCCCATAATTTGCATCTGGGCATTTACTGCTCTAAGGTCATGTAATAAGCTCCATTTTCCGGAGGCCTTTTTGATCACAAAAATTGGGGTATTCCAAGATGACACTGAAAGCTCAACATGCCCCAGCTGTAGCTGTTCCTGAACAAGAGTTTGAGCTGCTTCCAATTTTTCTTGAGAGAGGGGCCACTGGGGAACCCACACAGCCCTCTGTGTTAACCAAGGTATGGGCACCGCACCTTCAGTGGAAGCCTTGTTTTCAGAGGCCCCTACGAAAAACCCAAACCCTTTCTATCCTGTTTAGAAAGTGGCTCTATCGGCTACTTGCGTCCTTGGAGACATCGACCAAGCCCCAAGGCCGGAACATATCCTTGCTGTCTCATTATATTCTGACTGACCTCAGAATAATCATTGGTTAAAGTTAACTTCAGCTGTTGCTTCACGTCTCTTCCCTAAAGATTGACAGGGACGTCTACCACAAATGGCTGCATTTTTCCAACCTGGCCTTCGTCCGTTCTCCAAGTCAATTCTTTTGCACTTAACTGTGGGGCATCAGCATAGCCCAGCCCTTGCAAGGTCTGGGAGGATTTATGAGTTGGCCATTGCTTTGGCCACTCCCCTCTTTGGATGATGCTTCTATCTGCCCCTGTATCCACCAGTCCCTCAAATCTTCTCCCTTCCACTTGGAGAGTTAGCATGGGTCTTTGGTCTAGAGTTATGGACAGGCATGTAAGGTCGACTCCTGTGGAGCCTAGCCCTTTATCTCCTCTCTCTATCTCCTTAGCAGGGAAGTTGCCATGAAGAGAAGGCAAAAGCAGGAGCTGTGCGATTCTATCCCCGGGAGAAATGGACACCACTCCATGGGGGACATGGCAGAGGACCTTGATAGTCCCCGTATAGTCAGGGTCAATCACTCCCGGGAAAATTATTAATCCTCTCATTGTGGAGGAGGAGCGTCCTAAAACTATTCCTACAGTGCCTTCATCTAAGGGTCCTGTCATTTCCGTCTCCACAATCTGGACTCCCATCTGCTGTGTTAATACCAGTCCGGAGGTGGCACAGAGGTCCAACCCTGCGGTGCCTGAGGTTGCTCTTTTTGGCTGGGGGGTTGTTGTGGGTGCTGTCCGGGAGCCGGAGTCTGAAATGCCCCATAAATTTTCGGGCCCTGGGGACGAGGGCCCTTCTTCCCCTTTTTTGGCTCTGGTTCCGAATCAGTGTTTGGAATAATTTGGGGGATAAGATGTCCATTGATGTCTCTAACTGACCTGCATTCGTTGGCCCAATGCTTCCCCTTTTTACAAAGAGGACACACCCCTGGAGTCCTTGGCGGCCTGGGAGTGTTTCGCGCAGGACCACCATTTTGTGGGCACTGCCGTTTAAAATGTCCCAACTGACCACACCGAAAACATCATTTTCCTTTATTATCTTTTGCGGCCCTGGCAGCTGACAAGATAGCAGCTGCCAGCCCCGCATTGGTCAGGGGGCCACCCACTTCTCTGCAGGTCCTTAACCAAGCTTCTAGGCTTTGAGTTCTTACTGGGGTAATTGCCCTCTGACATTCCTTGGTGCTTTGTTCAAAAATGATTTGTTGTACAAATGGCATGGCTGTTTCCAGATTTCCTAACACCCGCTCAGCTGTCTCTAGCATACGGGCAACAAAATCAGAAAATGGCTCATCAGGGGCCTGAGTGATTTTTGTTAGATTGCCGGCCGTCTCTCCCTTATTTGGGAGGGCTCGCCAGGGTTTGTAAAAAAGAGTATTCACTTGTCGATACACTTCAAAGGGATATCCTATTTGATCTACAGCAAAGGGTCCCTGCCCGAGAAGCATATCTACGGTCCAGTCCGGGTGCCCGTCATGGACATTTTGTCTGTATTGGGCTTGAGCCTTGTCCTGAACAATAGACTGGAAATCGAGGAATTGCCCATGATTAAGACAGGTACGGGCTACCTCAAACCAGTCAGTGGGCGTCATAGCATTAACGGTCAGTCTTCGGAGCAGGGCAGTGGTATAATTAGCCGTCACTCCATAAGTCTGGACTGCCTCAACTAAATCCTTAAGCTGGGAGTAGGAAACTGGCTCAAAACTCCTCTCATTAGTAATTGGATTTTCAAAAACCGGGAAGGCGCCTGCCAGCCGCGACCATGTGCTTCCTGTTATAAAGTGACTCCTCCCTGCCAGCGGGTATGGTGGGGGGGGGGCTGACGGGCGAAAGCCAGCTCCGTTTCCTCTTCCTTGCTGCTGCGGTACTCCCACCCCTAGGGGACGCCACCCCCCATATCTCTTTGCCTCATACTCAGCCTCAGCCTTTTCTAAGTCCTCACATTAAGCTGGATCGAGCTGCTCTCCCTCCTCCTCTAACATTTCCTCCTCAGAGTCACCCACAGGGTCACTGTTTTCTTGGTCCTGCCCTTCCACGTGTAGGGCTGAGAACCGGTTTGAAAATTCCTCCAAAGAAGGATACAGAGGTCCCCTCTAGACCTCTTTGCGGTCGTCCCTAAGACACTTTTCCTTTTCCTTTTCCTTTTGTGAGGGCTGCAGTCCCTCCTGTTTTAACTCTTTAGGATCCTTTTGTCTTTTTTCCTTTTTCCTTTTTGGCCTATTTTCCTCCCCTTTACTTGATGCTGACTCCGATACACTATCCTGATGCTGCATTAATGCCTTGCATCCCTCCTGAATTAAATCGGACCCTCCCTCCTCGAGGCAGGCGCGCACCATCCGCCAAAGGGGGAGGGTTGCACCAGTTACTTAACCCTCCTCCTGGGCCCTAGTTAGGTCCTTACCCAACTTGTCCCAGCAAGGAAGAGTGAGGTCCCCGGAAACCGCAAACCAGGGCACATGTTCATGGAAATCGCCCAGAACCCTTTTAACGGTGCCTTTGGACACTCTTAGCCCTCGCTGCCTTAACAAAGTCTGTAAGGGAGTGTAAAAATCCGCTGGTCCACAAACGGTCCCCTGACTATTGCCCATGGTGTGCCCCTTAAGGCGTGAGGCTATTAAGAGCGGCACACCTTCCCAGGCTCCCCACAACGTAGGCAAGCACAGAGAACCACCAGAAAGACAAACCACAAGGGAAGAAGCAACGCAAGCAACCAGTAATCTATAGTAAACAACATACCGGGGTATACTTACCGACGTCTCCTCTCCGTGTGTTGAGTTCTGGCTCCTGTTCAGCCTCTCGCGTGGGTCCCGGGTTTCGGCACCACTTGCGGCGAATACCTTCTCAACCAGCGAGGAAGAACGACCACCACACCAGGAGTCTTCTCAGATCACACTTTACTGGAGAGCCTTCTTACATGTAGGAGAGCTTGAGCGCGAGAGAGAGCGCACAAAAAAATGGCCGCTTATATAGGGAATAGGGACACGTGTCGTTCTACTATTGGTCGTCTGCCTTTCACCATCACCAAGTGCCACGGATTGGCTGGGGACTCTACGTGGCTCGCGCATGCGCAAAGCCCAGGACCCACCATCCCGCCAAGCACTGCCTAATATGGAGTTGTTTACCTCAAAGCTGCAAAGGAGTGGGCAGAGTCTAATTGCGTTTGCCCGGCTCCCTGCACTCCATGCATCATTGAAACTTTGGATGTATATTCACATCTGTGTGTGGACTGCCTCATGCATTGAGCGTAGTTATCCTCTCTATTTGGTATGCTATTCATGGATGTATTATGTATGTTCTTGAGTATATATGACAGGTATATCTGTGTTGCCATGGATGACAACATATTCCAATGGCTATAGAGTTGCCTATATAGCATTCTCCATCCTCGATGAGGCCCAGGGTTTCACAGGACAGGAAAACAGCTGTAAGGATTGGTTTCTCACATCAGGATGAACCTTTTGGCATTGCTGGGAGTTGAACTCTGGGCCTAGCAGGGCCAACTTTCTAAAGGGTCCATATGAGCACAACAGCTTTTGAGCTACTAAAGATCTAGGCCCTACCCAGGACCTGAGATTGAGCTCCGGGGTGGGGTTTGTGAGCCATATTCATCCCTTCAAAAGCTGAAGCTAGTATGCTAATAAGTACCTATTTGTATAGAGAAGATGTGGCAAGCTATGTTGGAATCCTATCTACCATGTGACTACCAATTCTTGGATCTTTCCCAATTCCTCGATTTACCGATTGTAATTATTATTGTCACATTTCGTGAAAATCTTAATTAAAAATAATTGTTGTGCCAGAGGTCTTGCCTATCATTTCCTATGTGAATCATGCATGAACTTCTCAACTCTTCCCTAGGCCTGAATTCAAGCACCAGACCACAAAATATAACATTTATAGACATTTTAAATATGTGATTTATATTTACATCTATATATTCAGTCTGTATCGTGTTTGTTGGAGTGATTCATTATATATTATTACTGATTGATTGAATTAACATTTATTTTATGGACTGTGAGTGCACCTATATCATTTATTACATTTCTTCTAATCTATTCCATAGCATGTAGTTTTGCACACATATTATGTACATCATACCTGACACCCAGCATTTGCACAGAAATGGAAAACAGGTGTCTCACTTGGAATCTTACTCCGAGATGAAATTTTTGGCACCTGAACTGAGGGCCTAGAAGTCCCAATTCATGAATGGGTGAGTGTCAGCATGGCGTCTCTAGCCCATTCAGCTGCCAAGTGGATCCCAGGACCTGGGATGGAGCCACAGGTTTGGCCAAAATAGCAGTACCTTTCTATTCAGACGATGGTATACAGATAAATATATATTTAGATATTTTGATACTGTCAATGATGTCTATGTGGAATTAAATGACATATACTACGTTCGTACAGATTCTCAGGTCATTACTGAATAGTATTCTTTTAATGCATAATAAAGTATGCATGAAAATCAATGTATGTTCTGTGATTATTGGGTCTAAATTTATACTATACTGATTGATGAACTACTCATCCAACCATGACATTGATCACATTTCTCTGACGTTCCTATGGACAAGCAATAGTTTCCTAGGCTCTCCAGCCCTTTGTAAGTAGCATGACTGGGATTCAAACTCAGGGCTTACGTGTCCAGGTTGGCCTATGGCTTCGCTGACAGCCCGTCAGCCTTCAGCAATGTCAGGTGACCTACAAGTTGCAGCAGTGTTTTTTGGACCCGGGATCGTCACCATGCAAGGAAGGAAAACCAAGAAACTGCGATCCGTAGGTGGTTCCTGGCTTCTTTTTGGTGCCGTTTTCATTTTGTTTTCCTGTCAGCCCCTGAGTCCTAGGATCCCAGGATGGGCTGTGGGTCCAGAGGCTGCACCATCCCAGCCTAGGTTGATGTTAGCTGAGGCAGAGTTGCCACGATATGAGTTCAAGCCCCATGCTGGGCAAAAAATAAACATTAAAAATAAATAAATAATTTTAAAATATTAAAAATAGCCTGGCACTGGCTATGGTTCACGCCTGTAATCTTAGCTACTCAGGACGCTGAGATCTGAACATCACAGTTCAAAGCCAGCCAGGGCAGGAAAGACTTTGAGACACTTATCTCCAATAAACTACTAGAAAACCAGAAGTGGTGCTGTGGCTTAAGCATTATAGCGCTCATCTTGAGCTGAAGAGAACAAGGAGAGCTCCCAAGGCCAGGCCAGAATTCAAGTCCCATGATATATTTATATATACATACATATATACATACATACATACATACATACATACATACATACATACATACATACATACTTACATACAATACTAATGAAGCTCCCTGGCTTGGAATTCATGCCTTTTTTTTCTGCCAGGCCTGGGAATAGAACTCAGAGTCTGGGTAACACTAATTCACTAGGGGGATGGGGAAACTCATTCTCTTAGAAGACAAACAATTCAGGCCTGTTCCCTAGGCCTGAATTCAATCCCCAGCCCTGTTAATGCAATATTCATTCACATTTGAAATAATGATTAATATCTACATACTTATGTTTATTGCAATTTGCTTTGAGTGTATTTATTTTATTTTTTGTATTATTCATTCATTATTTTATTGACTATTATTACACTTATAACATGTATTAAATTGATTACATCTTATGAGAACTATACAGATTTGCATATGTATTATATATCTTACTTCAGACCCAGGACATTCATTGAAATTCTATAGTAGATCATTCCATGCTTAGAAAAACAGAAAGAACACATCAACCAAATTAATTTATCCCTACACACCCCAGTGGCTCACATCTGTAATCCCAGCTACTCAGGAGGTGAGAACTGGAAGATGAAGTTTCAAAGCCAATCCAGGCAGCAAAGCCTGAGATATATCACCTCCAATTAACTGGCAAAAAGCCAGTCAACAGGTATTGCTGAAGTGTTAGAAAATCAGCTCCGAACAACCAAGCAAAGAAAGAGCAAGCTGAGTTCAATTGCAGGGAGAGGGGGGTAGGGGAATAAAGGGGAGAGAAATCCCCCAAAATCAGAGAACAAAATAACAATACACAAATCCCACCTAATTTGTGGCACCAAAAAACTGAAAAAAAATCAAGCTTGTGCATTTGTATAATTTTACATGAGCACATATATTCTTAGGTACACTCCAAAGCTAAGTTTTTAATAATATGTGTGTATATAAATTAATAATGTATATATATAAATAAACTAAGAAACCAGCCAAAGAAAAAATACTTCTGAATTAGTGCCTTAACTATGGCATTATAAATTATTTGTAAAAAAAACTTTGTTCGAGGTTTCTTTCTTTAGAATCAATCTTAAAATATTTGTTCATGAACCAGGCATCATTGGCTCACACAAATAATCCTAGTTACTCTGGACGCTGAGATCTGAGGATGTCGGTTCAAGGCAAGTCCGGGCAGGAAAGTCCGGGAGACTCTTACTTCCAATAAACCACTAGAAAACCATAAGTGGCGATGTGGCTCAAGCTGTAGAGTGCTTGTAAAGAGGTGAAGAGTGCAGGGATAATGCCCAATCCCAGAGTACAAGCCCCACCACAGACCAAAAAAAAGGAAGGAAATAAGTTTGTTCAGACAAAATTCTAAAATTCTGAGCTTTAGGAAACTTTTCTTCCAGTGTCTTATGCTCTTTAGGCAACTACTCCACTACTGAGCTACATCTTAGTACCAATATTTTTGTTTTTCATTTTACAATCCAGTTTAGTCCCAAAATGCTTACAAGTACCTACTGTCCTCACAGAAGTGAGTGTTTATTCAGAAACTCAACCTTTGGTGGTATGAGGACTCCCCTAGTCTATTTCGTGGTAGGCACTGAGGAAAACTCACAGGACACAATTGCAGACATTTTATAATTACAAGAATAACTCTAAATAGAAATAACATCAACTGCCAGGCACGGGTGGCTCATGCCTATAATCCTAGCTATGCAGGAGGCTGAGATTTGAGGAAGGCGACTCAAGGCCAGCCAGGAAAGAAAGTCTGTGGGACTCTTATCTTCAATAAACCTCTAGAAAACTGGAAGTGGTGCTGTGGCTTAAGTGCTTCAGTGTTTCCCTTGAACTGAAGAGCACAGGGACAGCACCGAAGCCCAGAGTTCAAGCCCCACGACCAACAAAAAAAAAAAAAAGAAGAAAGAAAAAATAAGAAATAACATCAACTGTCCCAACCTTCTAGGGAGAAATAATATCCTCATTTTCATTCTCACTCTTCATGGCAGATGGTCAAAAACACCAATGTGCTATGCTGAAATGTAAAAGTTTAAACCCCTTTTTTGAAAAACTCTCATGTTATAAAATCAAAATGTTTCAAATAAAGGCAAAGTGAACTATAAAATAATATTAAAAAAGCTAATGAAACTCCTTGGCTTGGAATGTGCGATTTTTTGTAGGCAAGGCCTGGGATTCAAACTTAGAAACTGGTTAACTGTGTTGCACTGTGGGGGAAGGGGAAGGTCACTGTGCTTGAAGACCAGAAATTCAGGCCTGTTCCCTAGGCCTGAATTCATGCCCCAGTCATACTCCTTATATATATTTTAAAGATAGGATTGAACTTCCATATAGATATTCAGTCTATATCATGTTTAGTGTGGTTATTCATTGTATTTGCTGTTTTATTCATTTATTTACCATTTATTTTACCGACAGTGAGGACACCTAAACATGTTTGACATTGTTTACATGCTATCACATTGCATCTAGATTTGTAGACTTGTTCTTCATCATACCTGACACCCAGCACTCTCCCAGAAAAGGAAAACAGGTGTCACACTTGGCTTCTTACTCGAGGATGAAATTCTTGGCAGGTGCTGAGATCAAGCCCCAGAGGTGGCCAAAATAGCCATACATGGATAGGTAGTATGCCAATAAATGCATATTAGTAGAGATTGCCAGAGCCGTGCATCTAGTATTCAATGATATCTATTATGTCCCTACGTTAGGCAGCCTAGATATTATAGAGAAATAACATACAACCATCCCAGAAAAGTCCAAGAAATATGATAGATCTATTCAACATTTGGAAGACACCATCAGAAGGACTAATCTGAGGATAATGGGTGTAGAGGAGCACCTAGAAACCGAAGTTAATGGTCTAGGAAATTTGTTTAACAGGATCTTAGCAGAGAACTACCCAAACATGCAAAAAGATAGGCGTATTCAGATACAAGAAGCTTTTAGAACTTCAAATAGACCAGACCAGAACAGGACAACCCAGCATCACAATATAATCCTCACAGGATCAATTCAGACCAAGGAAAAGAATCTTAAAGCTGTCAAGGAGAAAAGATAAATCACCTACAAAGGGAAACCAGTTAGAATCACCCCAGATTTCTCAGGAGTGACAATCAAAGCAAGAAGAGGCTGAAATGATGTATGCCATGCTGTAAAGACAAACAACAATCACCCAGGAAAACTGTACTCAGCTAAACTCTCCTTCATAAAGGAAGGTCAAACAAAAAGCTTCCACAGCAAAGAAAAATTGAAACAATACATCTCCACCAAACCAGCCCTACAAATGATTCTTAAAGATGTCCTACACATAGAAAACCAACAAGACCACAAAAAAGTCCAAGAAACAACAGCCAAACTGAGAATCCAAGAACCATAGAAAGAACCCAGTTGCCACAGCCCCCAAGATGAAGAAAATGGCAGGAACTCCCAAATACTTGTCAGTTCTATCTCGCAACATTAACAGACTTACCTCTCCAATTAATTGACATAGACTGTCTAGATGGATTAAAAAGCAAGATCCTTCTATCTGCTGCCTTCAGTAGTCACATTTTGCCCATAAAAACAAACACATTTTCAATATGAATGGCTGGAGCAAAATCTACCAAGCAAACGGCCCCCCTAAACAGGCATGAGTTGCAATCCTAATATCAGGTAAAATAGACTTCAATTGAAAATTAGTGTGAAGAGATAAAGAAGGTTGCTACATACTAATTAATGTATCTCTCCTTCAGGAGGATATTACACTTTTAAATATCTATTCACCAAACAACGGAGCACGAAAATTTATCCAAGAAACCCAACTTTCCCTCAAATCCCACATAGATCCAAAGACATTAATTGTGGGAGACTTTAACACACCACTATCCCCGTTAGATAGATCAACTTGGCAAAAACACAACAAAGAACCTGCATATCTAAACAACGGCATAGATCAACAAGATTTTAAAGACATCTACAGAAGATTTCACCCAGCAGCATCAGAATAGACATTTTTCTCAGCAGCATATGGAACATTTTCAAAAATAGACCACATTTTAGGCAACAAAGCAAACTTGTCCAAATTCAGATATATTGAAATTATACCTTGCATTCTCTCAGACCACAAAGGATTAAAAGTAGGACTCAGCACAAAAAGCCACTAAAGAAAGTCCTGTAACACATGGAGGTTGAACAAAACACTGCTGAATCATGAGTGGGTCATGGAAGAAATTAGAAATGAAATTCAAATTTCATGGTATTCAACAAAAATGAGCACATAAATTACCAACTCCTCTGGGACACAGCAAAGTCAATACTCAGAGGCAAGTTTATACTCTGAGTTCCTACATCAACATATTGGAGAGATCTGAAACCAACAATTTAATGACACATCTGAGCCTCCTTGAAAAAGAGCAGCAGGATAAACCCCAACCCAATGAGCAGAAAGAAAGAATTAAAATTAAATCAGAATTAAATGAATTAGAATACAAAAAAGCCATAGAAATAATCAGCAAAACAAAGAGTTTGTTCTTCGAAAAAAATAACAAAATTGACAGACCATTATCAAATCTTATCAGAAAAATAAAAGAACACACCCAAATAAATAAACTCAGAGATGAGAATGGAAACATCACCAGAGAAACAACAAAGATTCAGAACATTATAAGGAAATACTACTCAATAATTTATACTAATAAGATTGAAAAATTGGCAGAAAAGGACCTTTTCCTAACAAATACTGACATTCGAAAACTAAACCAAGATGAGTTAAATCACCTTAACAGGCCCATATCAAGCATTGAAATATAAAAAGTAATAAGAGATCTCTCATCTAAGAAAAGCCCAGGTCCAGGTGGTTTCACAGTGTAATTTTACAAGGTCTTCAAAGCAGATCTCACACTAATACCCCTCCAACTCTTCAATGAAATTGAAAGAGAAAGTTCACTACGGAACTCATTCTATGAAGCCATCATAACCCTCATCCCCAAACCAGGCAGGGTCTTCTCAAAGAAAGAGAACCATAGACCCATTACTTGGATGAACATTCATGAAAAACTTCTCAACAAAATTTTGGCCAATTGAGTTCAACAATTCATCAAAAAAAATCATACACAACGATCAAACAGGATTCATTTCAGGGATGCAAAGCTGGTTCAATATACAGAAATCAATTAGTATAATTCATCATATCAACAGGATCAGGGATAAGAACCACATGGTTATCTCAATAGATGCAGAAAAAGCATTTGACAAGATCCAACACACCTTTATGATGATGGTTCGGGAAAAATTAGAAATCCATGGAACATTCCTCAATACAGTAAAGACTGTATATGACAAACCAACTGCCAGCATTCCATTTAATGGTGAAAAACTAAAGCTATTTCCTCTTAATTCAGGAACGAGACAAGGACATCTACTATCTCCAATTCTCTTCAATCTAGTATTAGAATGCTTAGCTACAAATAAGATTAGATGAAAACATACAGGGGATCCCAATAGGGAAATAAGAAGTAAAACTCTCCCTCTTTGCAGATGACATGATTTTGTATTTAAAGAATCCCACAGACCCCACTCCCAAATTACTCAAGCTGATTCAAAACTTTGGCAAAGTAGCAGGGTATAAAATTAACACTCAAAAATCAATGGCCTTTCTGTATGCCAACAATAAAAAAAGTGAGGCTGAAATTCGGACAGCAACTCCATTCGTAATAGCCCCACAAAAAATAAAATACCTAGGAATTAACTTAACCAAAGAAGTGAAGGACATCTATGATGAAAACTTTGAAAACCTGAAAAAGGAAATCAAAACAGAACTTAGAAAGTGGCAAAACCTCCCATGCTCCTGGTTTGGAAAGACTAACTTCGTGAAAATGGCCATTCTTCCGAAGGCTATCTCCAAATTCAATGCAATACCTATTAATATTCCACCCTCATTCTTCAAAGGAATTAGAAGAGGAAATCCAAAAATACATATGGTACAGTAAAAGACCCCGAATAGCAAAAACAATCCTCAACAGAAAGAACAGGGCTGGAGGAATATCAATACCAAATTTCAAACACTACTACAAAGCCATAGTAATCAAAACAGCATTGTACTGGCACAAGAACAGACCTCAGGACCAATGGAACAGAATTAAAAACCCAGAAATGAACACACAGACCTATAGCCAACTAATCTTTGATAACGGAGCTCAAAAAATAGAATGGAAGAAAGACAACCTCTTTAATATATGGTGCTGACAAAATTGGTTAACTACTTGTACAAAATGAAAGCTAGATTCTTATATATCATTCTGCACCAGAATCAACTCCAAATGGATCAAAGACCTCAGAGTCAAAGCAGACAATCTGAAAACATTACAGGATGGAATAGGAGAAACCCTAGGTCTCCTTGGCACAGGGTGAAATTTTCTTAATAGAGACCCAGAAACACAAAAAATCCAAGAAAGGTTGAACAAATGGGATTGCACAAAATTGCAGAGTTTCTGCATGGCCAAGCACATAGCTAGCAAGATCAATAGAGAGCCCACAGATTGGCAGAAGATCTTCACTAGCCATACAATGGACAAGGGCCTCATATCTAAAATATACCCTGGAACTCAAAAAATTAAATCCCCCAATAACAAATCTCCAAAGAAACAACTGCCCAATAAATTAGTGGGCTAAATACTTTCAGAGAAACTTCTCTCAAGAGGAAAGAAGAATTGCCAATAGACACATGAAGAAATGCTCAACCTCTCTAGCCATAAAAAATTGCAAATCAAAACAACATAGAGATACAAGCTCACCCCAGTTAGAATGGCAATAATCAAGAACTCTAATAACAACAGATGCTTGAGGGGATGCGGAGAGAAGTGAACATTACTACATTGTTGGTGGGAGTGTAAAATTGTTCAATCACTTTGGAAAGCAATATGGAGGTTCCTCAAAAGACTCCACATAGAGTTCCCGTATTTCCCAGCAATCCCACTTTTGGGCATTTACCCAAATGATCACAAACAAGACCACACTAAAGCTACCAGCACGACTTTGTTTATTATTGCAGCATTATTTACCATAAGTAACATATGGAACCAACCCAGATGCCTCTCAGTAGTTGAATGGATCAAGAAAATGTGGTATATATACACAATGGAATTCTATGCCTCCATCAGAAGTAATGACATTGCTACATTTGTTAGGAAATGGAAAGGCTTGGAAAAAATTATATTAAATGTACTTATTAGATTGGTAGTTAAATAAATGATATTATTTTTAGTATTAATTTTAATGCAATTTCTGGGAACTCTCCTGTCTCTGACCTCCTAACACTTGTATTTTGGGATTTGTATCTGGACATCAAGGATTTAGCAGGACTCAAAATAAACGAAGATCTTGCCCATGTAGTTTTAACTCCTTTGTGTGGTATTCTCACAATTAAGAAAAAATAAGCCAAGAGTATTTGAATTCTACTATTAATGTTTAATGGTAGATATCTACTTATCTTTCTCTTAAGTGTGTTGGAGAAACCAAAGCTGAAATTAACTTGGACTTTTGTGGTGGATGTAAAGGTCTTAACTACCATCTCTGGTAGAAGGTACCATTAAATTTCAATTAGCCATCAGAGGCTCAAGCCTGTAATCCTAGCTACTCAAGAGGCTGAGATCTGAGGATCATTATTCAAAGCTAGCTCAGATAGGAAAATTCATGAGACTCTTACTCCAATTGATTGCCAAAAAGACTAGAGGTGGAGATGTGTCTCATGTGGTAGAGTGCTAGCCTTGAGGGACTAAGCCCAGCTTCTGAGTTCAAGCCTAGATACTGACCATCAATTAACAAATTCAGAGGTTCCACTGTGAGTGCTATATTCTTTTAGAGACTGAAGTATTTTTTTTTCGCATAGTCTTTCAAACATCAGTATCTCTAATGGAGAATAATTCTAGATCCTTCTTTTCCACTTGAATAATTGTTGTTCTCCAAGAGTAGAGTGACAAAGAGGCTTGCAGATCAAGAGCTCAGACATTAAATTGGCTAAAAAGAGATCAAATTGAAATTTATTCTTTGGTTGCAAATACCACATTTTTGGTATGTGTTTGCTAGCCTTGCCTGGCACTTCAATTGAGGGCCTGGGTGCTGTTCCTGAGATTTTGTGTCCAAGACTATTGCTCTACCACTTGAACCACAACTCTACTTTGGGCTTATTGGTGGTTAATTGGAGATAAAATTCTCACAGACATTCTGGACCTGGGTGGCTTCAAACTAGAATGCTGAGTAGCCAGGATTACAGGTATATGCCACCATCATCTGTCTCAAATACCACATATAATGTTAAAAGTCAAGGATATCTGTTAACGTCTATCTCTGACAGATGTGCAATGTTTTACTCCTCACTGAATGAATGTTCCTTTGAACAGTATTGCATCAAATGGAGTTGACTCAAGTTAGGTCTTGAACACCAACAATCTGGTTTGGTGGAAATGGCCTTGTTTTTCTACACTCTATTTGGCCATAGGTGTGAATTGTAGAAAAAAAGACAATTCAGTAAAAACAAATTCAAATAGTCTCAGACACTTACACAAGTTCTGGACATCACTTCCTCATGGGCTGCTGTTGTGCAGGCCCAATATTTAATCTGAAGAGAAACTTGGAATTACAAAAGTTAAAACCCAAAGTCTAGTAACTTCTAAAAGGCCTGTGTAACTCCTTGATCCTCATACCTGATACTGTGACTTAGTAGGAAAGGCAAAATGCAGATTTCTAGCTATTGCAGACTTCTCCCTTAGTGAACAATAAGTTACCACCTTCAGTCCTGGTTGCAGCACAGACTTGGCTCAGGTCTGTGAACCTGAGTGTAGACGTTTGAATCTCCATAGTGTGAATGGAAATTTAACCTCTTACAAAGATAGCAGTTTGAGCGACTTGGATAGCTGTGGGCAAGTCTCTTTTTAATAGCCTGAACTTTGTGCACATTTGGTTTAGATGCAGGGTTACAAAGCTAAATAGTTGCAGTAGTCACCCCAAGGTAGAGCAAGAGAGACAGATTAGAGGGACAGTGATCAAGCTCACGTCATCTGCCATTTTATGCTGCTTTAATTGACATGTTCTTCATGTATTTTAGTAATTCAAGAATAAAAATTAACATTACATATAGATTTTTAATTGCATCTTTGTTCCTAACAAAAATTAAAAGTAAATATGAATTTAAATAGAAAGGCAGTATGGTAAGAGCAGGGAAAAGGAATGGAGCAATGATCATGGACAGCTCCTGAAGTCCAGTCCGGAGGTTTTATTTACCAACATTGGGGAATAAAATGAAACTATGTAACAAGACAGGCCTGCCTCTTTTTCTCAGCAACAAGGCAGCTCTGTCTGCTTTCCTTAGCAACACAACAGCCCTGCCTGTCTTCCCTCATTTATGCCAGAGTCAAAGGGGTCAATAGACCATGACTAAGGGAGGAAATTAGAGCTGTCATTGAAAGATGAAAAAGAACAAGCCCTGGATATGTCTGGAAACCTATAAAGCATTTGAAGCCTTAAACACTTAGGCCTGAGACGAGTCTTTCACAGAAACTAAATATTCAGAGAGAAAGCCAAGATGTGCTCTGAGGTCTGTAGATAACCTTACTCAGAGAACAACAAATTAAAAGGGTTAAAAGGACACATCTAAAACCACCTTTCTAGCAAATATACTTCCTCCAAATGTAAGAGATGAGCTAAGTACCTACCGATGGTCAGGCCTATAATCCTAACTCAGGAAGGTGAATTGTGAGGGTGGTGGCTCAAAGACACCCTGGAACTTGTCCCCTCAGGAGGAACTTGTAGGACACAGCTGTCCTTGAGAAGGGCGGAGTCCTTTGTGCAGTGCTATTGCTGGAAAAAGACATTGGATAAGGTGGCCATCAAGAATGGAGGCTATTAGCTAGTGTCTCCAGAGAAGAAATTTATAAGATTCAGTAGTCCTCCAGAAAATCCGAGGATTTTAACCACTCTCCTAGTGGTTTCAGATAGAAATGCCACGAGAACAACAAGAGAAACCTCATGGATTCCTTAGCAACAGTCTTTGAGGTCTAAGAGCTAGAGTGTCAATGCTGGCAGGCTGTGATTGGTCCACTATTTCTCTGACCTCACTGGACCAGACTCTGATTGGTCCATTTCTTCTATGACATCACTATGCCTGGTTGTGATTGCTCCATTGTGTGAGGTCATGAAAGATATATAGGAAGCCACTGTGCTCCAACCTATATCAGTTAACAGAGCTTGGAGCTCTTGCTTGATGACCCGCTACACTGAATCAAAGTTAAATGATTTTTTGTTAGTGGGGACGGGGTGTTATTTGGATTTAGTTATTTCTTTTTACTCTTTCTGGGTTTTCCTTTACTTTATTTAATTTATTTAGGTAGACTTGCTACCTGCCATTGTAGCAGAACGATGGAAGTACAGAAAGAATCACTCTCAAGCTCCTTGAAGGAGGAGATCATCAAACAATACCAGAAGAAAGAGCTCTTAGACACAGGTACCTATGGAAAAGTGAAGCTGACCCATTCCCACCTCACAGACAAGGACGTGGTATTTAAAATACTCTGGAAGTGAGAGTCCTCATCATTGGATAAAGAAAATGTGGACATTTTTAAGAAGGTATGGCACAAACACATCGGCAGGTTGTACCAGGTAAAGGAGAAGGAAGAGAATGTGTATCTCATCATGGAACTGGCCACTAGGGGATACTTCCTGTGGTGGATCTGAAAATTCTGCCGCCTATATGAGGATGAAACCAGGAGGCTTGTCACACATGTAAGTGCTGTTCACTACTTACAACAAAACAAAATCATACACGAAGACCTTAACTCCAACAATATTCTTTTGGACACCAAAGACAATATCAAGGTCAGTGGATTTGGTCTGAGCATCTGGCTCACCAGGGGCAGTTGCTAATAAATGTATGTGGTGCTGTGCTATTCCATCCCCCTGAAATGTTCTTGGAAGAAATGATGGCCTGGTGCAGATGTCTCAAGCCTGTAATCCTAGGTATTTAGGAGACTGAGATCTGAGGATCATGGTTCAAAGCCAGGCCAGGCTGGCTCTACCCTCTGAGCAGACTCAAACTGATACCAAAGACTAATTTGAATAGGAAATGGCAGAGGATAGAGGTGGCTAGCAAAATAGCTACCATTCTTCTCAGAACAAGCTGCTAAATGTGGGCCCAGATGAATAAGTTTATAAAATGAGGTGTGCATAAATTATAACTCATCCACAAAAGGCTGCAATTAATATATGTCTGTCATGGATGGACACAAAATAATCAATTTATGTAAAATATATGGACTAAAGAATTTCTTAAGGGAAATAGGGAAGATTAAAAGTTTCTGGGGCTGGGCGAGGGTGGCTCACACCTGTAATCCCAAATACTCAGGAGGCTGAGATCTGAGGATCACAGTTGAAAGCCAGCCCGGGCAGGAAATTCTGTGAGACTATTATCTCCAATAAAACACTAGAAAACCGGAAGTGGTCTTGTAGCTCCAGCGGTAGAGAACTCGCCTTGAGCTGAAGAGCACAGAGACAGTGCCCAATTCAAAGGTCAAGCCCCATGACCGACCAAAAACCAAACAAAACAAAAGTTTCTGGTGCAGGTCATTGTGTGGATTCCATTAGTATTGAAAGGAAAGTTAACAAGCAGAGGTAATGGTTAAAAAGTAGTGTGCATATAATTAATGTCACTGAATTTTATACCTAGCAAACATGAGGCCCTGTGTTCAATCCCCTGTACTTCCAAAAAAATGCTAAATCTTCCTTCTGTTACCTACATTAAGTGGTAGGTGCTCTTCTACTGTTATGATAGTATTGCTCAGAGGTTCTCTGGTGGATGTTTTTTCATGCTTTTACCCATAATCCATTATTTAAATATTGATGTTGAGCTTTAAAATGTAATTTGTGTATTAAAAAAAAGAGCAAAGCCTGTATTTCTAACTCAAGAGTCTAAAGCAGGAAGATCCCTATTCAATCAAGGCTGCATAGAGAGGTCCTACATAAATCCCCATGCTAGTGCTGAAACTGGAGGGACAATTGTTTATAAGCAATTACAAGTGAGAGATACGTTTCTGATCATATTAGATTTTGGTCATGACAGTTTGGATTTAATATTTACATGAATTTTAAAATTTTTCTTTTTCCCCTTACTCTCAGTATGTCATTTTGAAACATTGTAGTATGTTCTTGTTTGCTGAACTTAAAAAAAAAAGTTTTCCTTTGTGTCATATTAAACATGATATTTTCTGTATTACAATTTATTATTTATTTTTGAAATTTTTATGTTTTTTTCTCCATCTAGGGACTGGCCACTGTCTCAGAGATTTTGCTCAGTTCTGCCAATTGAGCCACAGCTCAACTTCCAGCTGCTTTCTTTTTGAAGAGTCTCATGCGAACCCCAATACTACTAAGGAGGCTGAAATCAATTATATTCAGTGAAGTAAGCCAGGCCTAAAGAAACATAGGTCACATGGATTCCTGGAATTTCTTGACTCGGTTTGCCTTTACACTCGATCTTATATTTTAGCTTCTTGCTTTTCTAGAATTACAGACATGAGCCAACAGTCCAAGGTTCTCTACTTCCAATCATTTATTTCTCTTATTGTGATCCTGAGGCTGGATCTCTGAGCCAGGGCACTGTTTATCATAGGTTTTTTTCCTCAGGGCTGGTACTTTCCAAATACAACCACATCCTCATTTCTGGATTTTTTTGCTGATTAGTTGGAGACTTAGGCACTTCCCTGCCCAGGTTGGCTATGAACAACAACCTTTAGATTTCAGCCTTCTGAATCACTAGGACTAAACACATCAAGCAAAAATTCAGGGATAATTTTTAAACTTTAATTGGATTTTCTCCTACCTTTTTTTTCTTTTTTGTTCCTGGCCTTGAGGCTTGAAATCAGGGCTTGGGCACTGTTCTTGAGCTTCTTTTACTGAAGTTGAGGACTCTATTACTTGAGCCACAGTGCCGTTTCCAGGCTTTTCTATTTATGAGGTACTGAGGAAACAGACCCAGGAATTCAAACATGCTAGGCAAGCACGCTATCACTAAGCTATATTCTCTGCCATACTTACACCTTTTTATTTGTATTTTTATTTCCTTGTATATGCTGGTCCTGGGTCCACAAATCAGCCCAGGTGCTATCCCCGAGGTGTTTATTCAAGACTAGCAAATTAACAAATGAGCCACCACACAACTTGTGGCTATTTGTTGATATTGTTAGGTTTTAAATAGCTACTTAGAGTTGAATATATGAATTCTCCTATCTGGTCTGGCTTTCAACTGTGATCCTCAGATTTGAGCCTCCTGAGTAGCTACCATCACAGGTGTGTGCCCACTACGCTTGGCTCATTTTAAACTCTAAAATTGACTCTTTCTTCTCCCACCCTCCTCCACATTTATTTTATTCTTTGTATGTATGTTGGCCCTGAAGTTAATATCAAGGTCTGGGTGCTGTTTCAGAAATTATTTTCTCATTTCTGCCATTGGAGCCACAGCTCAATCGCCAGGTTTTATTTGTCTTCCTTTTGGAGATTAGTCTCATGTAAAGCCCAGCAAGACTCAGGAGGCTGAAATCTGAGTATCATAGTTTGAAGCCAGCCTGAGCAGGAAAGTTCATGAGATTGTTTTCATCAACTGCCAAGATGCTGGGAGTGGTAGAGCTCATACATAAATTCAACCCCTAGGTTGACAAACAGAAAAAACAAAGCCCCATGCCTTTCCTGTTTGGACTGACCTTTAAATACTATCTTCAAACTTCAGCCTCCTGAAAACTAAAATTATAAGCATGAACCACCAGCGCCAGGCTTATTTTTTAAATCTCAAATGGTCATTTCTTCTCTTCTTTCAGTTTTGTTTTTGGTCGACTTTGGGATGAATTCTGGACCAGGAAACTACTTCCAGCGTTTCACCGAATTTCAGTACTTTACAACTACTATCACACCTTCATTTCCAGCTTTTGCTGGGTAGTTGAAGATAAGAATTTCAATCACTTTCCTAGCCAGGCTGGCTTTGAGTTGTGATCCTCATATTTCAACTTCCTCAGTATACACAAATAAACCAACAACCCATGGCTCATTTTGAAATGATAATTTTCTCTCTCTCTCATCTTTCATAATTTGTGCTCTTTTTTCTTTGTTTTTGTATGTTTTTGTGCTGGGACCTCAGCACCAGGGCCTGTGTGCTGTACCAGAGCTTTCTATATAAGACTAGGAATATACCACATGAAACAGAGCACAGCTAGTGTCATATTTTTGGTGACAAATGAGACATAAGGGTCTCATGGATTCTCCTACCTGGGCTTGCCCTCAATGGTGATCCTCAGATTTCATCCTCCTGAATAGCTGATAGAACATTGGTGAGCTACGAATGCTTGATTTATTGAAACGTCTGTCATTGGATCTTCCTTCTGCACTTATAGCCTCTCTTTCTTTAATCCTCCTGTGATTGTCCTGGGGCATGAACTCAGGGTCTGGTTGCTGTCCCAGAAACTGATTGCCCAATCCTGCCACTTGAGCCATAACTCAATTCCCAGGCTTTTTTTCTTTTTGACAATTAATTGGAGAAAAGAATCTGAAGAAATCGTACATGAATCAAGCCAGGCTGAGAAGGAAAGTCGATTAGACCATGACCTCCAATTAACCACTGCAAATATTGGAGTGGTAGAGCTCTGTCCTTGAACAAACCAGCACAAGTTCAAGGAGGCACACACAAGCTTCAAGATGGCACACATGCACACATACACAGAACGTCTCATGGATTTTCTTGCATGCATTAACTTTAAATCGTGGATCCTCAGATTTCAGTCTCTCTTCATCTGCTCTCCTTTGTATTGATTTTGTTATTTGTAATTTTTAGTCGTCCTGCAGCTTGACCTCTGCCTCTGGGGACTTTTTCTTAGCTATTTAACTGAAGGGTGTTGCTTTACCACCTCAGCTCCAGCTCAGGGCTTTGTGTTAGGTAGCTGGGATAAGCATCTCAAGCACGTTCTTACCCAGGCTTACTTGATACCACAATCCTCAGATGTCAGGCTCTTGTGTAGTTAGGATTATACACAGGACCAACAACCGTTGTGTCATTTTAAAACGTTAATATGTGCTTGCCACTTCCTTCTTTTGTTTACTTTTTATTTTTTGCATTTGTGTGTGCTGATCCTGGGTCAACAAATTGGGGCTCATATTCTGTCCTAGAAGATTTTTTTCAAGCATATCCTCTATTACATGAGATGATCATAATTATTTGGCACTTTTTTGAGGGTTGATTAATTAGAGACAAAAGTCATGGACTCTCCTGCCTAGGCTGGCCATGAACCATCATCCTCAGATTTCAGGCTCTTGAATCGCTAGTAAAACATGTATGAGCCACTGATGCTTGATTGATTTAAGCCTTTGTCACTCGCTCTTCCTTGGTTACTTCGACTCCTCTTTATTTCTTCTGTGTATGTCCTGGGGCTTGAACTCCGGGTCTGCATGCAGTTCCAGAAAATATTTTCCCAGTTCTGCCACTTAAGCCACTGCTCAAATTCCAGCTAAATAAAGTAGCTGAAATCTGAGGACAATGTTTCAAAGCCAGTCTGGGCAGGAAAGTCGATGACACTCTTATCTCCAATTCACCACACAAAAGCTGAGAATGCTAGGGTACTAGGCAAAGGATACTACAGAAGCACACACATCACAAATAGAAACACACACACACACACACACACACACACACACACACACACAAACACACACACACACACACACACACAAACATTCACACATACACACACATATACACACAAAATCTCCTGAACTTTGCTTTTTGGGTTGGCCTTTAAACTTGATCCGAAGATTTTTGTAGCCAGGGATCAACTACAGCCATTACCAACAAACCCCAGACTTATATTTAAATTTACAATTGGTCTTTTTTCACTCTCCTACAATTTTTTAGCACTAAGAATTGAACTCTGGGTCAGCAGTTTTTAAATTAGCTTTTGCACCAAATACAGTGCTTTACATCTACTATCATATCTGCACATCCAGCTTTTGGTTGGGTAGTTGGGGTTTACTGCCCAGTCTAGCTTTGAACCTAGAATGGATAGGAATACACACATGAACCAAAAAACATGGCTCATTTTTAAACCTTAGTTTTCTCTTTTTCCCATCATTTTTTAATTCATGGGATATTTTTGTTTGTTTGTTTGTTTTGAAATGTATGTCTAGGACTTCAAATCAGGGCCTAGGTTTTGTCCCAAAGTTTCTATTTGAGACTAGCACTCAACCGAATGAGCCGAAGTACAAATTATAGCTTATTTTTTTGGTGGCAAATTAGATATATAAGTCTCATGGACTCTCCTGCCTGGGCTGACCATGAACCGTGAATCTTAGATTTAATCCTCCTGAGTCCCTAGTACAACATGTGTGAGAAACCAATGTTTGGTTCATTTCAACCTCTGTCACTGACTCTTCCTTTTGTACTTCTATCCTCTTTTTATTTCTTCTGAGTTTGTCCTCCAGCTTGAACTCAGCGTCTGGGTGCTGTCCCAGAAATTTTCCCACTTCTGCCAGTTGAACCACAGCTAAACTCCAGGATTTTTTTTTCTGTTTCGGTGTTTAATTAGAAATGAATATAATGTAGAGCCAGACCAGATTTATGAGGCTGAAATCTGAGAATCAAAGTTTGGCAGCCTGGGCAGCAAAGTACATGGTATCTCCAATTATAACCACTAAAAAGCTGAGATTAGTAGAGCTTTGAACAAAACAGTACAAGTTCCAGCAACAGGACTCACACAGACATACTTACACACACACAAATCTTACGGACTTTCCTACTCGGTCTGGCCTTTAAATAATATCCACACAGTTTAGCCTCCTGAGTAACTAGAATTACAGTTATGAGCCACCAGTGATGGGCTGATTGACTCATTGCAGCCTCAGTTATTGGTTCTTCTTTCTCTTCTAGTCTTCTTTGCGTGTATTCATTTCATTTTTTGTGAGTGTGCTGGTGCTGGAGCCAGAACTCATGCAAGACCTGGCTTGTTTCAGGAGGCTGAAATCGGACCTTCATGCTTCAAAGCCAGGCTGAGCAGGAAAGTCTAAAATCCTTACCTCCAATTAACTGCCAAAAATCTGGGAGTACTACAGTTCTTGCCCCAGGATGGCCCACAAACAACTGTCTTCTGGACTTTCCTGCTTGGGTTGGCCTTTACACTGGATACCCATATTTCTGCCTCCTGGAGTTCTAGAATTACAGGCATGAGTCACCAGCTCCAGGTTCTCTTCTTATTTACATTTTTGTGATCCTGAAGCTAGATCTCTGAGCCAGGGCACTGTTTCATAGCTTTCTCACTCAAGCCTGGTGCTTTACAACTCCATCACAGATTCACTACTGTTTTCTTGTTTATTTGTTTTGCTTGTGATTTCAAGATGAGAGACGATAGCCCTCAGATTTAATCTATATTAGTATTTAGGATTACACACAAAAGGAAATGGCACTGTAGCTAAAGTGGTAGAGCACTATCCTAGAACTGAAGAGCTGAGGGACAGCCTTCAGGCCCAGAGTTCAAGCCTTACAACCGACCAAAAAAGAGGATTACACATAAAAACCAAAAACTCATGACTCATTTTGAAAATTTAATTGGATTTTCTTATACATTTTTTAATTTCTACTTTTTATTTCCATATATATTTTGGGCTAGGAACTATAAATCAGAGCCTAGGTATTGTCCCAGTTTCTATTTATTTTTTTTTTTGCCTGTCATGGAGTCTGAACTCTGGGCCTGGGTGCTGTCCCTCAGTTCTTCAGCTTGAGGCTAGAGCCGTACTACTTGTATTACTGCGCCACTTCTGGCTTTTTCTACTTATGTGTTGGTGAGGAATTGAACCCAGGGCTTCTTGCATGCAAAGCAAGTACTCTCCCACTGAGTCACCTTCCCAGCCCCGTCCCAGTATATTTTTAATACTAGCCACAGCACATTTGGAGCTTTTAAAAAAACTGTAGTTGGCTAATTAGAGTTGAGTACATGGACACCCCTGCCTTGGCTGGCCTTGAACACTGATCCTCAGATGTGAGACCCTTGAGTAAGTACAGTAACAAGTGTAAGCTCACTCAGTTTTGCTCATTTTAAACTCTGAAATCGGCTCCCATTTTCTTCTTCCACCTTTCTTTTCATTTATTTATTTTATTCTTGTGTGTGCTGGTCCTGGAGCTTGATCTCAAGGTGTAGGTGCTGTCCAGAAATCATTGTCTTATTTCTGTCATTGGAACCACAGCTCAACACCAGGTGTTTTTTTTTTTCTTCTTTTTGATGGTTCATTGGAGATAAGAGTCTCATGTAAAGCACAGAATGTCTCAAGAAGCTGAAATCTGATTATCAGTTTGAAGTCAGCCTGCACAGTAAATTCCATGAGACTCTTTACCTCCAATTAGCTGATAGTGATCCCACCAATTAGCTGAGAGTAATAGAACACCAGCCTTGAGTAAAGTAGAACAAATTCAACCCCCATGACTGGCACACACAGCAAAATGTCCCATGTAATTTCCTGCATGGGCTTGCCTTTAAATGTTATTTTCTGATGAGTTCTGGGAAGATGGCAGAGGAGAAGCTGGAGACTAAAGAAGCTCTCGCATAGAAAGCAATTTTAGTGTTCCAATGAATAGTCGTAAGCCAGAGAATTACACCAAGTGTGCCATCACAGGACAGAGAGTTAGGCCAGAGAGGGAAAATCCAGGCAAGGAGACAGATAAGAGCACTTGCTAGTTGCCATGGATGCGGCGGCAGCGGTGGCAGCCATAGCCGCCATACCTGCAACACAGAGAGTCCGGGACTTAGGCACCAGACGCGGCAAGCGAGCAGTTTCTACTCAACACCAGCAAGAACTGACAAGAGGCACACATCTTCATCCTGAAGTTCACAGACCAAAGATGACCCAGGAACCAAGACTCTGGCTTGAGTAGAAGCCTGACATCCTCACGCCTTCTCAGGGAGCAGAGGAAGGAAGGCCAACACTCCCCTCTGATTACTGGAGATCTCCATCTTCGATACTGGCAAAGCCTGGCTGTGCAGCTAGCGCCAACTCAGGCCTTGGAAGAAAACAAGCGTCATTTAGCAGGTCACAGGAACTTAACCTGACCTGCTAGGCTCAGCTCCTCCTTGGGAAAAGTCATCCAGTTTGGGCCCCCAGCCCCAGGAGTGTCTTTCTTCACTGGGTAAACAGAGCCACAGGCTGCCCCTCCCTACAGTAGCCTTGACAATGAATTGAAATTCAGTAAACATAAAACCTGAGAATGGCTCCAGGATGGGCTCTGTGAGTCTCACAAGCTATCTCCTCAGGGGAAAGCTACTGTTGGCTAAAAGGCCTCAATTCTACCCAGAACCTATCCTCATCACAGCATCTCCAAACTAGAGGAAACAGTCATCTCCCTCTTTTGTGAAACTCAAAGTAGATCTCTGTCCTATTGAACTAGCCTGGGAGGAAGATCACAAAATCCTTGGTAAAGCAGAGCATTTTTCTGCCTGCTCAAACAAATTTACTTAAGAAACTATCCAAGCCACAGGAAAATCAAACACCACAAGCAGGCCAGATACTCCAAAAAGCGACAGGTTATGGACACAAGGGAGATACAGGATCATCCCATCCCCTCAAAAAAATCAAAGATCTCTTTTCTTTTAACTTTTATAATTTTTTTCTAAACATTTTTTTTAATTTTTAATTTTTAACTAAAAATTTTTGTTTTCTATTAACTTTTTTTTCTTGCTCTTATAATTTTTATTTTGGGGTTATATGTGTGTATTTTTTCTGTTTTTCTTTTAAAATAAATGTGCTGTGTTTACCTCTAGAGACCATTTAATCCTTTTTTTTCTTTCCTTCTCCTTCTTTTCACGTTTTCTTCTCTTTCATTCTTTGCATGACTTAATTACTTTTCTCATCCTCACATATACCCGTAGTTGATTATTTGACTTTAGCCCCATTGTGTACACACTTAATCCAGAAATTTATTACTTAATTTAAAACTACTTAGACTTAACTTCCTTAATAGCAGTACTGCCTCTTAATACCTATATAATATTTTAAGGATTTTTATTTTTAAGTTTTCCACATCTCCTTTCTATCCCTCCTGTTCTCTTATTCTATCCACGTTCTTCTCCAAATATTATGTTTTCAAATTTGCATGATTTTTAAGTGTTATACTTCTTAATTTTTAATGTTTGTTTTTCTATTTTTTCTTGCCTTTTTTTCTTTCAGTTTCTTCTTTTTTCTCTGACTACTATCATTTAATCCTAGCGATTTCCCGCTTTGAATTTAGTATTTATGTAAGTTAACTCTCCCACTGCATTTTCACATCCCTTTATGCCTACTTTTACCCATATCTCTCCCTAAACCTAATAATTTCTGTCTGCCAAATTCTTCTTTGCAGTTCGTAGCCCATTAATACTTAGTTGTTTGATATTGAATAGATATATCTATTGAACTATATTGTATCTGTAGACTTTTGACTGTGCAACTACACACTTTGGTTGATGCTTGCCTTAAAATAGTGTGCAAGCACAAAACTGGTTTATTTTCATCCCAAATGGGCAGAGCAATCCGGAAAAATCAAGAAAAATGGCAAGGCCAGGTATATCAACTCCCACTCATAATAATCCGGGGACAAATAAGATGGCAAATAATCCATAAGAGAGTTCTCAAAAACCTCTACAAATACTACTGGTAAACTAGGTAAATGAAAAGAATGAAAACCTGCAAAGGACTCTGTATGAGCATGATAGGGAGAGAGAGGAGGCAAAATAAAGAATATCATGAGTGTGAGGAAGCTACTCAAAGATTGATACAGGAATTGCGAGAGTAGCTTGAGCACACTTAAAGAGAAATAAAGGAATTGTGTGAACAGGCTGGGATCAGTCAAAGAGAAAGTCATGAATGGCTTGAGCAGGCTGAAAACACTCAAAGAGAACTACAGGAACTGTGTGAATGTGAAGAAGCTAATAAAAGAGTAATAGAGGAATTGAGAGAGTGTGATGAGAATACAGAAAGATCACTAAAGGCATTCAAGGAATTCATGAACAGAGAGCTCAAACAAGTCAGGGAGACCACAAAAGGGAATGCTGAACGGAACCCAACAGAAGGAATGTGCGTCCAAGGAAACCATAACCAATCAACTAAGTGATTTGAGAACACCACTGAACACCAAATTAAGGAAGTAAAGAAGTCCATACAAGATCAAAAACAAAACTCCAACAAAGATTCTGAAGCCATCAAAGCCGAGCAACTAGAAGGAAAAGAAATAAAAAACAAAGTTGAAAGACTTGATAGTAGGTTAGACCATGCTGAAGATCGAATTTCAGGGATTGAAGATAGCCTAGATATTATAGGGAAAGAACATACAACCATCCAAGACAAATCCAAGAAATATGATAGAGCTATTAAACATTTGGAAGACAACATCAGAAGGCCTAATCTGAGGCTAATGGGTGTAGAGGAGCACCTAGAGACAGAAGTTAATGGTCTAGTAAATTTGTTTAACAGGATCCTAGCAGAGAACTTCCCAAATACACAAAACGATAAGTCTATTCAGATACAAGAGACTTTTAGAACAACAAATAGACCAGATCAGGATAGGACATGCCACAGTCACATTATAATCCACACAGGGTCAATTCAGACTGAGGAAAAGTTCCTTAAAGCTGTCAAGGAGAATAGATCAATTACCTATAAAGTGAAACCAATTAGAATCACCTGAGATTTCTCAGCAGAGACAACTAATGCTAGAAGAGCCTGAAATGATCTATGCCATGCCCTAAAGACAACTATCAAGCAAGAATACTGTAACCAGATAAACTATCCTTCATAACCGAAGGTCAAATAAAAACATTCCGTAGCAAAGAAAAATTGAAACAATACATCTCCACCAAACCAGATCTACGAAAAATTCTTAAAAATGTGCTACACATAGAAAACCAACTAGATCACAATAAAGGCCAAGCAACCGCACCCAAACAGAATCCAAAAACCATAGGAAGAACCAAGTAACCACAGCCATCAAGAATATGGATAAAACGGCAGCAACTCCCAAATACTTCAGTCCTAAATCTCAACATTAACAGACTTAACTCTCCAATTAAATGACATAGACTGTCTACTTGGAGCAAAAAGCAACATCCTTCTATCTGCTCCTTTCAGGAGTCACATCTTGCCCGTAAAAATAACACATTTTCAATGTGAAAGGTTGAAACAAACTCTGCCAAGAAAATGGCCCTCATAACCAGGCATGGGTTGCAATCCTAATATTAGATAAAATAGACTTCAAATTAAAATTAGTGAGAAAAAATTAAAAGGTCGCTACATACTAATTAAGGGATCTCTCCTTCAGCAGGATATTACAATTCTAAATATCTATTCACCATACAACGGAGCACCCAAATTTCTCCAAGAAACACTACATTCTCTCAAATCAGACATAGATCCAAAGACGCAGGCCGAAATTTTCTTAATAGAGACCCAGACACACAACAAATCTAAGAAGGTTTGGACAAATGGGATTCCATGAAATTGCATAGTTTCTGCATGGCAAAGGACATAGCTAGCAAGATCAATAGAAAGCCAATGGATTGGGAGTAGGTCTTCACTAGCCATACAACAGACAAGGGTCTCTTATCTGAAATATATCTGCAACTCAAAAAAAAAATAAACTCCCCAACAACAAACCTTCAAAGAAAAAACTTCCCAATAAATAAGTGAGCTAAAGACTTAAAGAGAAACTTCCCTGAAGAGGAAAGAAGGATGGCCAATAGACACATGAAGAAATGCTCAACCTCTGTAGCCATAAAAGAAATGCAAATCAAAACAGCATTGAGATACCACCTCACCCCAGTTAGAATGGCTATAATCAAGAACGCTAATAACAACAGAAGCAGTATGGAGTTTCCTCAAACGACTCCACATAAAGCTCCCCTATGACCCAGAAATCCCACTTTTTTTCATTTACCCAAAGGATCACAAACAAGACCATACTAAAACTACCAGCACAACTATGTTTATTGCAGCCTTATTTATCATAGCTAAGATATGGAATCCACCCAGATGCCCCTCAGCAGATGAATGGATCAAGAAAATGTAGTATATATACACAATGGAATTCTATGCCTCCATCAGAAAGAATGACATTGCCCCATTTGTTTGGAAATGGAAAGACTTGGGAAAAATTGTATTAAGTAAAGTCTAGGCCCAAAGAAACATAGGTCTCATGGTTTCCCCTATTTGTAATAACTAGTATATATCTGAGTCAAGCAGAAAAGGTCAGATAAGTTGATATTAGGGAAATGAACCCTAAGATATTTATTGAAATGTTTTTTTCTTTCATGCAATTTTTTCTAACACATTTATAAGATTATTTCTTTGTTGCTTTGTATGTGCCTCCCCCACTGTATAACACCTGCTTTCACTGTATTTGAGGTTGTTATCATTTGGGGAGGGGAAGGGAAAAAACAAATCGTTCAAATAGTCATATAGGTGGACTCATTGCAACGAGACATACATTATGTCAAAATCGAACTTTACAAATTTGGTGGGGTGGGGAGGAGGGTTGGGTGGTAGGACGGGGAAAGGATGAGATGGGAAGGGGAAACAAAGAAGGAGGCTACAATGCTTTATGAGAAATGTACTCATTGTCTTGCCCATGTAATTGTAACCCGTCTCTACAGTATTTTCACAATTAAAAAAAGTGCTCTATTTAGGAAAATGTTCCATGTAGTGGTGAGAAAAAAGTGAATTCTGAGGCTGCTGGGCGAAATATTCAGTAGTTGGCTGTTAAATCTAGTTGATTTAGGCAGTTCTTTAGATCTGCAGTTTCTCTGTTGAGTTTTTGGTCTACTTAATCTTAGTGTGGAAAGTGGTCTGTTAAAGGCCCCAACAATTCTTTTCTTTAAATTTTTATTTTATTTTTTTTTATTTATTTTTGTGAACACACTGTACAGAGGGGTTACAATTACATGGACAGGATAATGCATGCATTTCTTAACAAGCATTGCAGCCTCTTCCTTTGTTTACCCTTCACATCCCTTCCCAGCCTCCCCCCCACCCCCTATCCAATCCTCCCTCCTCCCCTCCCCCCCCCCCCGGCACCACTTGTCTTTGGATCAATTTGAGATTTTGGGGAAAATTGTGTTTGTTGGATAAATTTCGGTGATCCATTATTTGTCGAATAGTATTTATTATTGTAATACCCTCCTGAAAGAAAGAATTATCCCTTAATTGGTATGTAGTGTTCTTCTTTATCTCTTCTCACGAATTTTTATTTGAAGTCTATTTTATCTGATATTAGGATTGCAACTGCCACCTGTTTATGGGGACCATTTGCTTGGTAGATTTTGTTCCAGCCTTTAACATTGAAAATGTTTTTGTTTTTTTTTGGGCAAAATTTGACTCTTGAAGGCAGCAGATAGAAAGATGTTGCTTTTTAATCCAACTAGACAGTCTATGTCGCTTAATTGGAGAGTTAAGTCCGTTAATGTTGAGAGAAAGGACTAAGAAGTGTTTGCTAGTTTCTGCAATTTTATCCACCTTCTTGGGGGCTGCAGCAACTTGGTTCTTCCTATGGTTTTTGGATTCTCAGTTTGGGTGTTGTTTCTTTGCCTTTATTGTCATCTTGTAGGTTCTGTCTGTGTAGGACATCTTTAAGTATCTTTTGTAGGACCGGTTTGGTGGAGATATATTTTTTCAGTTTTTCTTTGCTATGGAAGGTTTTTATTTCACCTTTGGTTATGAAGGAGAATTTAGCTGTTTACAGTATTCTTGGTTCATATTTTGTCTTTAGGTCATGGCATGCATCATTCCAGTCTCTTCTTGCTTTAATTTTCTCTGCTGAAAAAATGAAGTTATTCTAATTTGTTTCCCTTCATAGATGATTGATCTTTTCTCCTTGACAGCTTTAAGGATCTTTTCCTTGTTCTGAATTGATCTTGTGAATATTATAATATGACAGTGGGATGTCCTGCTCTCTTCTGGTTTATTTGGGGTTCTAAAAGTTTCTAGTATCTGAATAGGCTTATCTTTTTGCATGTTTGGGAATTTCTTTGCTAGGATCCTGTTAAACAAATTTCCTAGACCATTTTCTTCTGTCTCTAGGTGCTCCTCTACACCCATTATTCTCAGATTATGCCTTCTGATGGTGTATTCCAATTGCTGAATATATCTAAAACTATTTCTGGATTTGTCTTGTATAGTTGTATATTCTTTCTCTATAATATCTAGGCTGTCTTCAGTCACCAAGATTCGATCTTCTGCATGGTCTAATCTACTGTCAAGACTTTCTTCTTTGTTTTTTATTCATTTTCCTCTAATTGTTTGTCTTTGATGACTTCAAATGCTTTGCTGAAGCTTTGTTTTAGAACTCGTATGAGCTTCTTTACTTCCTTAACTTGGTCTTCAGTGCTTATTTTCAAATCACTTAGTTGTTTGGTTATGGTTTCCTTATATTCCCATTCCTTCTGTCAGGTTCCATTCAGCATTCCCTTTGTGGTCTCCCCGAATTTTTTCATGTGTCTGTTTAAGGATTCCATGAATGCCTCTATTGATCTTTGTTTATTCTCGTCCCTCCCTTGCAATTCCTGTATTACTCATTGATTAGATTCCTCATGTTCATGCAATTCCTGTAGTTCTCTTTGACTTTTCTCAGCCTGCTCACTCAATTCCTGACATTCTCTTTGTCTGTTTTCAGCCTGTTCATACAATTCCTGTATTTCTCTTTGAGTGTTCTCAGCCTGTTCATGCATTTCTGTATCAATCTTTGAGTAGCTTCCTCATGCTCATGAGATTACTGTATTGATCTTTGGTTTGCTTCCTCTCTCTCCCTATCATGTTCACACCGAGTCCTTTGAAGGTTTTATTCATGTTCATTCACCATGTTTTCCAGTAATATTTATAGAGCTTTTGGGGAACTCTCCTCTGGAATACACATTATCTGTTCTGTCACCTGGTTATCATGAGTGGGAGTTGAGATACCAGGACCTGCATTTTTCTTGTGTTTTTCTGGCTTGTTCTGCCCATTTGATATGAAGTGACACCAGTTTTCTGCTAGAATACATTTTTCAAGGCATGCATCAACCAAAGTCCTGTAGTGGCACAGGCAAAAGTACGCAGATATAATCTAGTTCAACAGATACAATCTATTCAACATCAAACAACTATGGATTAATGGGCTAACAACAGCAAGGATGAATTTGGCAAACCAGAAATTATTATATTTAGGGACAAATGTGAGGAAAAATAGGATTAGAAGAATGTGGAGAGGCAAAAGGAGAGTGAATTTAACCAAGTTCTAATCTCAAAGAGGGAAATGGATTGGACAGAATAGTAGGAGAGAGGATAAAACAGACAAGAAAAATGGGAAAAACGAATATTTAAATTTAAAAAATGAATCTTAAAAATTATCTACGTTTAAGGTGATATTGAGAGAAGAAAAGGATACGATGAGAGGAGGGGAGGGATAGAAAGGATACATGAAAAACTAAAAAATAAAGATTCTCAAAAATTATATAGGTATAAAGAGATAATACTGCTATTACAGAATTTAAGGTTAAGAAGTTTTGAATTGAGTAATACAATTCTTGATTAAGTGTGTATACAATGGGGGTAAGGTATTGAAAAATTAAAAATTGATGATTACCATTACTAACTTGCTAACTGCTGATTGTGCTTCTGTAAACTTGCTTACGCTAGCACTGACCCTTCCTTCCCAGAAATGAGTTAAGAAGTTTCAGAGACCAGATGCCGGCCCCAGGACAAGGTCAGTGGTCATAGATAAAGAACAGACAGTAGGTGTTCCTCAGTTCCCATTTAGAAATACCCCAGACAGGACCTTGAGATAACGACCACCTGGCAAGACCCCAAGCTAAGCCAAATGTCAACCAATCATAGACCTGTAACCATGTAAACCCCCCTTAAACCAACCATGAGCCAATTGTTTTACAAAGAGTGTTACAAAATTTCCCGCTTGGCAAAGTGATTGTTGGCGTATATGGTGACCTTTAAATGGACCAATCATGGGATACTTTGTGTTAAGCATTAATCTTGTGGGTTTTTGCCTTTAAAAAGGCTTGTAACCGCTGCTCGGGGCTCTCTGACTGACCGGGGCAGAGAGTCCATTTGCGCAAACGTCAAATAAACTCCTCTTGCTTATTGCATCTCCCAACCTGGATTCTGAGTTTCTGGGGTGCCCTCCCATTGATGAAAGTATCCTAGGGGATTAGGGTCTTTTATTTGGTGCATTGGCCAGGAACCAGGCGCCCCCAAACCCCAGATTCCAGGACCGGCAAGAGGTAAGATAGAGCTCTTGTCTTGTGTGTTTGTCACTTTCGTTTTGCGTTCTGGGATCCAAATCTGTATTTGGACTAGGGGGAAAAGCAGACGTGCCCAGTACCCTAGTCCCGCCCTGAAGCCCTGCTCCAGGGTCCTCTGAATCTGTATTTGGGCCAGAGGGAAAAGCAGACGTGCCCAGTGCCCTGGTCCTGCCCTGGAGTGCTGCTCCAGGGTCGTCTCGATGAAGGAAGAGATCCGAGTGTCTCTCTGTTCTGGGGAGTTAAGGCACGGCTGGCCACTCCCATCTGTAGTTTCCTTCCTCATCTGTATTCACTTGGTTGCCGCGCGGCATCTGGTTCTGTCTGTCTCTGTTTAGTGTTAATCGTTTTTAATGTGTGTTTTGTATTCTCTATAGAGATGGGACAACAAGTGAGTCCCCTCCTAGGACACCCCGAGACCCTGTCCTAGTTCGTTTGAAAACAAAAACTGCTGGTTCTGCTTTTGTAACTTGCTTGTTTGTCAATTATGAAGCTGCTACTGACCACCTGCAAGTGGCCTAAGTTAGATCTCAGCCTTGGGCCTTGGCTCAGGGGGGTCTGAGCGTGGGGGAGAACCTGTCAGTCTGAGGGGACGGCTGCTAGGGGTTTTACTTTTCCTTTGCCCCAAGATGACTGGGAATTCTCCTCTGCCTTGGAAGGCCCCTCAGTCAACGTCTGCAGGATTCTAAAAGAAAAATCCTCCGGAGGGGAGTAGGGGGTGTTGAGTCCCCTGGTAAGCGAATGGTGGTGAGATGTAGCCCCATTCACTGAGTCTTGATTTTGTCTTTGTGGCCACTTGTTTGTCTTGTTTACTTTAGTGTGTGTGTTTGTTTTATGTTTTATGGGGTAGGGAAGTTCTGGGTGAGTGTGGCAGGCTCACTCAGCAGACTCTGGATTCAGCTTGCTAAGTGGGAGCAGCACAGGGTTCCGGTAGGAATGAACTTGGGCCCATTAGTCCCCAACTCAGCCTTCAGTTTTTGTCTATTTCTGTTTTAGAATTGGTACCAGTTTTAAATGTGGATCCTTGTTTTTTGTGTTTATCTGTATTTTTGTTATTTATTTATTTAAACATCTCTGGGAGAATAAAAGTTCCAGCTGGGCTAGTTTGGTTCCCTTCAAGCCTCAGGCTGCATTTTCTCCTTGTGGAGGCTGCCGGCAAGGAGGGTGTAGAAGGCTGTGTGCCTGGTTTGGACTTTTTCAGCTAGTCCTGACAATGTAACAATTTGTGAAGTGCTCTTGTCTAAAATTGGATTAAAAAAATCTGACTAGTTTAGATTTAGGTGACCTCCTCCCCCAGCGCTCCTCCAACAGAAGGGATTCAAGAGACTAATTAGTGAATTGCCTTGCTAGACAAACAAGCTCTGGGAAAATAAAGCCCAACAAAGATACCTAGTTTAAAAGAAATACTGTCTTAAATTTTTGTTTAAAAACTTTAAAAGGTGTACGTATGACTGATTTTGATTTTTTTGCGCTTTAAGATCTGTGTGAGTGTTTTTTGTGTGTCTGTGAACGTGTTCAAAGATAAGAATTGTCAGCATGCTGTAACAATTGGATGAGTTTAAATTTAAAAATTCAAAAGGTTAAACCTGAGAGTGTGTTTCTATTGATATCTGTCTAAAGGCCTGCAAAGATAATTTAGGCATTGTTGGGATCATTAGAGATCACATTCCTAAGCCATCTAGAAAGATGCTTTTGCAAACCAGAGTATGACTGTTTTTTGTGTGTCTGTGAATGTGTTCAAAGATAAGAATTGTCAGCATGCTGTAACAATTGGGTGAGTTTAAATTTAAAAGTTCAAAAGGTTATGAGGTTTGGACATTAACAAAAATGTTTAAAAATTTTTCACATTGTTTTAAATGGCTCTTTAAAGTTTCTTTAACTTGCAAATTAGAAAATCTGGTATTTTAAAAAACTAATGTTTTAAATGCATAAGACTGTTTATACTGTAATCAAGTTATCTGGCTTAACAAAAATGCATTGGCTTTTTGGGATCTAGTTCCCTTGGCTAAAATTTGGGGATAAATATTAAAAATTTAAATATAAAGGTTAGTTTAACACCATCAAAGATATTACTTTTTCTGTCTGTCTAAAAACTGTGTATTTCATTCGAAAACCAAGAGATAAGAAAAGGGGAAAAACTTAGAAGCCAACAGAAGACCTATCTTTAGGGGTGAGGGGTGAACAAGCAGAAGTTCAGTTCAGCTGGACATGCATGGTGGGACAAGCCCTGGGAATAGTCCACGCATGGTGAAAGAGGGCAAGCTGGCACAAACGCAGTTCATCTAAACCTAAAGAGTCAGATTGGGTGTGTGCCCATTCCATAGAAGTGGCTGAGTGGCCCATCTTTGTTCTCTCTTTTCCCTGCAGATAGACACTGAAAACATGATGGTTAAAATGAGTGATGTGATGATCTGATTAGTATTGCTAAAACTTCCCTTGTGTGTGTTAACATTAAAATTAGGAAGGCCTTAAAAAGAGGTTTAAAAAGTTATTTGTATAATGTGGCTTACTTTCAATTATGTTCTGCAATTAGGATGTTTTTAAAAGTTATAAAGGTGTTAAGTCTAGCTTTTTGGTTAGAGTTTAAAAATCTTAATGTGTATCTGTTATAAAACAAGCAGCCAAGAGGTAATGAGTGACACTTGGCCTCAAGATTTCAAGGGACATTTTCAAAATGCAAATAAAAACTGAGGTATACAATATTAAAAAGAAGATTAAAGGAGACTTAAAAAATAGGAAATGGATTTTTGGATATAAAGTTTAAATGTAAAATTGTTCTTAATATTGGCCTCAATGTACACAAAGAAAAAAGATTAGTATTATCAAAACGATTGCTATTCTAGTTTGCTCTTATAGGGTTTTTTTTTTTTTAATTTTCCAGCAAAGCCCAGAGCAAAGCACAGAGGATTCTTACAAGTTTGTTTGATGTAACTTTGACTCTTAATACGTTTCAGGTAAGAGCATGCTTAAAAGCTACTTCTATGTTGACAGCCTTGTTGCTTTTAATTGGAGTAAGGTGGCCTTTTATAAGACTCATTGATCTGCAAACTGGTTCAAAGCCAGCCCAGGCACAAAAAGGTCCCTGTGAGACTGTCACCTCTACTCAGCCAGCAGAGTGCTGAAAGAGCAAGCAGAGTTGCTTTGGGACTCATAGTGGCAGAGTACTAGCCTTGAACTGTACAGTTGAGGGACAGCACTCAGGCCCCGAGTTCAGGTCCAGAGACCAGCTAAAGGAAAATGCCAATGAGGCATTTATCCCAATGTGGAGAAGACACTCCTAGGACAAAAGCAATGGAGGAACATCTAGAGACAGTAAGCCACTGCTTGGATGGCAGAAATGTCAGATCCTAGAATCATTTCTGTGTGGCCCTTCAAAACTGGTCAGAGCCAGGAGGTCATGGGAGATAGTTTGTAAGCATGCCTAATGTTCATGACTACCTTGTAAGGGACAGGAACTTGCCAGTCCTCTGTGATAGTAAAAAATTAATGTTATAAAGTGTGGGGGATAGTTTAAATCTCAACCCCTTTATGTGCCAAAAGCTCTAATTGGCAGCTCTAATTGAGCTGACACTAGTTACATGAAGTTCATCTGCTCAGGAAAAATTTTGTAAACCTGAGAGTGTATTTCTATTGATATCTGTCTAAAGGCCTGCAAAGATAACTTAGGCATTGTTGGGATCATTAGAGATCACATTCCTAAGCCATCTAGAAAGATGCTTTTGCAAACCAGAGTGCTAAACAAGCTACATTGCTGTAGCCGGAGAAAAGGTCTGTGCAGTTGTCAAAAGTTAAATATTGTTCTTAATGACATCTAACCCTGATAGCCTCTTTGTAAAATAGGCTAAGGTTATAGGTTCCTGGCTAAGTAAGATCAATGCCCCTGAAGTCAGCTTGAAGAAGTTACAGAAGATGGAACTTCGCCCTTCTACCCCCATTTTAAGATCAAGGGTCCATAGTCAGTTTTGAAAAAATGAGGCAAAATAGATAAAATAATTTTTTTTAAAAAGGCATAAACAATAGTGTTAATAGTTGTCGGTGTGCAAGGTGTGGAAACTGCATCTGTCAGAGATGGTTACAAGACTAAGCCTTCTGAGCCTTCTGTGTCTATTTACAAAAATATCTGGTTAATAAAAAAGTTGAGATTTTGGTAAATTGTCCTGGACTATTGTTTAAAGATCTTAAAAACTAGCAGGATCAAAGTCTGCCAAGCCTATGCAATGTATCCTTAACCAGTCTGTGTAGGAATTTACAGCCCAGCATGAGGTATGACAGTCCCTTTGAGCCACTGAGAGACCCTACTGCTGCTGCTGCTGCTGTTGCATACCCTAATGGGTAAAGTTGGATGACGTCCTGACACCCACCTGGAGAAACTCCTTCCTGATTCCATGACCTGAGTCTGCTTCCTGGTTGACTGCTGCTAAATCTAAGATCTTGTGGGACATTCTTTTGGGTGATATCCAGAAACCCTCTCTTCCCACAGTGGATATTGGGGACAAGGATATCACTGGCTTGCTTGCTTTAGGTACTTCAGTGCATAGTGACTGGAAATCCACTCTATGGTCACAGCCTAGTTTGGCTCTGGTATGGTAATAACCTGAGTGTGTTATCAATGGAAGTAATAGTCTTAGCCTTAAAATCTAGCAAGCTTCTCCAGCCCAGTGGTACCTTGAGGTTGTTCTGAGATAACTTGGTTTCACAAGCCACAGGAAAAATTGGGAAGTTTTAAACTCTAGCCACAAAGAAGCTCAAGGAATTGTAACAAAGAGGAGGGTAGTAAAGAGAGTTTTGAGAAAGGAATTGGGGAAAAAATGTCCTCTTTGGAGAAGAAAGGATTTAAAAAGTAAGGATTGTCTTTAAGACAACCTCAGAAAGTTCAAGTATGTAGCAAATGGTAAAGAAAGCCTTGGAAAAGGAATTGGATAAATTTAAAAATTGTCTTTAAGACAAACCTCAGAAAGTTTAAGTATGTAGCAAATGGTAGGAGTGTGTTGCAAATGGTATACTCAACAGATTGGTATCTTTTGTAAAAGAAAAAAAATCAGCACAGTCCATCTATTAGTTCTGAGATCTCAATACCAAGCACTGAGAAAAACTGACACCCCACAAGATAATATAGAGACACCATGAATTTTAAGATTAAAATTAGTCGAGAGAAGAAGGGGGGAATGAAAGATAAAAAATTGCCCATTACCATTACTAACTTGCTAACTGCTGATTGTGCTTCTGTAAACTTGCTTACGCTAGCACTGACCCTTCCCTTCCCAGAAATGAGTTAAGAAGTTTCAGAGACCAGATGCCGGCCCCAGGACAAGGTCAGTGGTCATAGATAAAGAACAGACAGTACGTGTTCCTCAGTTCCCATTTAGAAATTCCCCAGACAGGACCTTGAGATAACGACCACCTGGCAAGACCCCAAGCAAAGCCAAATGTCAACCAATCATAGGCCTGTAACCATGTAAACCCCCCTTAAACCAACCATGAGCCAAATGTTTTACAAAGAGTGTTACAAAATTTCCCGCTTGGCAAAGTGATTTTTGGCGTATATGGTGACCTTTAAATGGACCAATCATGGGATGCTTTGTGTTATGCTTTAATCATTTGTTTTTTTTTTGCCTTTAAAAAGGCTTGTAACCGCTGCTCAGGGCTCTCTGACTGACCATGGCAGAGAGTCCGTTTGCGCAAACGTCAAATAAACTCCACTTGTTTATTGCATCTCCCGGCCTGGAGCCTGAGTTTCTGGGGTGCCCTCCCATTGATGAAAGTATCCTAGGGGACTATGGTCTTTCAGTCTAATATTTGATGACGGCATATATCTGAGGATGAGCAGAACAGCAATTAAGTCACACAAAAAAGAAGGAAACAGAAGAAAAATGAAAAGAATGAAAAAGAAAAAAAAAGGAAAAAAGGACCAAAAGGTCAGTAGAGATTTAAACAAAGCACACACACACACATATACACCTAAAATAAAAAATAGGAGGGGAGAAAAAAAGATTAATAGAAAACAATTTTTAAAAAAAAACAAAAAAACAAAAAAGGTACAACAAAGAGCTCTTTTCTTTGGGGGTGGGCGGGGAGGGATTAGATGGGAAGATCCTGTATCTCCCTGTGTCTGTAACCAGTCTCTTGATGGAGTCTCTAATCTGCTTGTGTTTTTTGTTTTGCCTGTGGCTAGATTGTTTTCTTAAGTCAATTTGTTTGAGCAGGCAGAAAAATGCTCTGCTTTACCCAGGATTTTGTGATCCTCCTCCCAGGCTAGTTCAATGAGAGAGAGATCTGCTTTGAGTTTCACAAAAGAGGGAGATGGCTGTTTCCTCTAGTTTGAAGAAGTTGTGATGAGGCTAGGTTCTGGGTAGAACTGAGGCCTTTCAGCAAATTGTAGCTTTTCCCTGAGGGGTAGCTTCTGAGACACTCACAGAGCCCAGCCTGGAGCCATTCTCAGGGTTTATGTTTACTGAATTTTACTTGATTGTCTAGGCTGCTGTAGGGAGGGGCAGCCTCTGGCTCTGTTTACCCAGTGAAGAACGTCACTCCCCTCATGGCAGAGCTTTGTCTGCTTGGGCTGGGTGACTTTTCCCAGGGAGGAGCTGAGCCTGGCAGGTCAGGTCAGGTACCTGTGACCTCCTAAATGACTCGTTTGTTTTTTTTCCAAGGCCTGAGTTGGAGCTAGCTCCTCAGCTGGGCCTTTTCAATATCAAATATGGAGACCTCCGGGGGTGAGTGCGGGTGAGTATGTCAGGATTCAACTCACCCTGGAGTCTTGGTTCCTGGGTTGTCTCTGGTCTGTGATCTGCAGGAAGAAGATACCTGCTACTTGTCAGCCCTTTCTGGTTTTAAGAAGAATCCTGTCACCTGCTCTTTCTGGCACCATTGTCCCAGAATCTGTGTTGTTCGTTTGGTGGCTAGGCTGCTGTCATTGCTGCCGCCACTGCAGCTGCAGCTAATGGCAAGTGCTCAGATATGTCTCCTTGCCTGTATTTTCCCTCTCTGGCCAAACTCTCTGTACTGTGATGGCACACTTAGTAATTCTCTGGCCTAGGACTCTTCACTGGAACACTACAACTATTTTCTATGTGAGAGCTTGTTTAGCCTCTAGCTCTTTCCTCCTGCAACCTCCCCTAAAGTAATCTGTTGTTGCCTTTTAAAAAACTGGTGCCAGTGGCTCATGCCGGTAATCATAACAACTCAGGTGGCTGAGATCTGATAATCGAGGATTAGTAACACCCTTGGTAAGAAGGTCTGTGAGTCTATTATCTTATTAACTGGTTACCAAGAAACTAAAAGGGGCACTGTGGGCCAAACTAGTAGAGTGATAGCCTTGAGCACAAGAGAACAGAGATTTCAACCAGGCGCTCAGTTCAAGCTTCACATATTAAAAAAAGTTAAAAACAATTTGCCATCATTTGTAATCTCAGCATCCTCAACTAATGGTTTATTTAAAGCCAAATTGCATCTCAGTGTGCACGTATTTAGGTGGGGGAACTAAACTTTTATTACAGTTAAAAGAAAAACAAATGAGCACAAGTGTACAGGTGGCTCACGCCTGTAATCCTACCTTCTCAGGAGGCTGAGAAATGAGGATGGTGTTTCAAAGCCAGCCCTGGGCAGAAAAGTTACCATGAGACTGCTATTTTCAATTAACCATTAAAAAACAAGAAATGGCACTATGGTTTAAACTTGTATGGTAGAGTGCTAACTTTGAGCAAAGAAGCTCTGGGACAGCACCCATGCCCAGTATTCAAGCCCCATGTCTAAAGGAAAAAATACAGAGTTCAGGGCTGGGAAGGTGGCTAAGTGGTAGAGTGCTTGCCTTGCATGTATGAGCCTTTGGGTTCGATTTCTCAGTACCACATAAGCAGAAAGTCCAGAAGTGGCACTTTGGTCCGAGTGGTATAGTGATATCCTTGAGGTGAAGAGCTAAGGGACAGTGCCCAGGCCCAGAGTTCAGGACCCATGATTGACAAAAGACAAACAAAAAAAGAGTTCAAATAATTAAATGATGTGTACAATAGAATATACACGAAAGATGAAAGATTAAATTAATAAATTAATAATTGAAATTATCAACATTGTTTCAATTTTTTAGGTGGTGAATGTAGCAGAAAAAGTGATAAGACATAATGATTCATTTCTAACAACTCTTCGATTTTTTTAAACTCATTTACTACTTTTAAACAAAAGAAGTATGTAAGTATCAATTTACGGAAAAACAAATTTGTACATGTATTTTAGACTGAATTCCACATTTTATAATTTGCCTTTTAGTAAACAATCAGTATCTTTTCATATAAAATACCTGTAATTAATTAATACTTCATATCTTTCCAATATTTGGTTAAATCAAAATTCCTCCCTTCCGTCTTTTCTTCATTCCATTCCTTCATATCCTTTCCTCCTTTCAATACTAGCAATTAAACTCAGGGCTTCATGTATTTTAGGTAGGTGCTCTACAAAGTGAGCTATACACCTGCTCTTTTCGCTTTAGTCACTTTTGTTTTTGTTGGTCATGTGACTTGAACTCTGCGCCTGGACACTGTCCCTGCATTCTTCAAATCAAGACGAGTGTTCTACTGTTTGAGCCACAGTGCCACTTCTGGTTTTCTAGTGGTTTATTGAGATAGGAGTCTCACACAATTTCCTGCCTAGATTGGCTTTGAACTGGGATCTTCAGATCTCAGCCTCCTGAGTAGCTAAGATTACAGGCATGAGCCACCTGAGCTCAGCTCTGCTTGAGCCATTTTTATGACAGGGTTTTCTGTTTATGACCAGGCCCGCATGGATCACAATCCCTCAATGACAGGGAGGGTTGTGTGTAGCAAGTCAGATACAGTGGGGAAACAATTTTCTCTGTCCATCACAGGGAGAATTTTGGAGGATTGTATTAGAAATTTCTAGAAGTGGGTTGTGAGCAGCATCCTGCTTCCAGGAGTCTCTTCCCACTTCCCAACATTCTAGTCCTGCCAGAAAGGGTCTATGGTAGAAAGCTCAGGATGGAGAGGGCGGACTCTCATTTTCCTTGTCAACAATTTGCCAACAGCATCGATTGTTCCGTCTTAACTATTTGGATGAACTTCTACCATGATGATTTTTGAGCACAAGAAACTTGACATCCTAAAAAAACTTACAAAGTATGACAAGCTCAACATGCCCTCTTCAGAATTGCTGTCCTGCTTACATATCCTTCTGGACCAGCTGGAGCAAAGCATGACCCATGAGACCAAGAAAAAGAGTAAGTAGTACTTGTTTAGATGCCTTAGAGCTTGTGAGTAGGGATGGAACGTAGGTCTCAAGGGATGGGCCTGCTTGTCCAAGAGCCCTTTGTACTACCCAGCTTGGCAAAATGTCCTTATATGGATGTTCTATGCCTAGTAATGTCTGTTCCCGTTTTAAAAGAACTTGGACATAACCACTCATTAGAAACACCCTACCTTCTCATCAGTGTTCAGTCCAAACTCAAGTTCTACAGCTTCTCCTATTAAATCCTCATAGAAGTTTAGTCACACTTTAACTTCTAGAGTCTACTCTAAGACTCCTGTACCTATTTCCATTCTTATGTTTCTGTCAATGTAGAGAACTTCCTGCTGAACTACAGATAAAAAAACCCATCTGTGATGTCGCCTATGGTGACTGATGGAGATTGGAAGCCAATACTGGACTCCAGAAAGCATGTGAACATAGAGGTTTTTTCAATGTGTAGAAAGGCTCAAGTAGGTTTTGAGTCCTGTGGACATCCCACTGGTTCTGAACGCCACATGTGATGTAGGTGTACATGCACATACCACCAAGGAAGATGATCCAGCATGTCTTCCATTGATGTTCACAATTCACCTAGATCACATCCAAACCAGTAAAAAAGTATTGGTTTTGGAGTGCAGGGTAAATATATGCTAATGGAAAATGACCCCAGTCTAAGATCAGGAAAACCAATGTTAGGTTCAAAGTCTAGATTCAGTTGAGGAAAGGGAATCTGTCCTCACAGATTATCCAGACCAATCTGTCCTGCTGCTGGAGATCCAATTTCCAATTGAGAAATAAGAATCTGTCCCTCCCTAGACTCAGGAAGAAAATACTGCCTTTAATGAGGAAGTAGATCCCTTTGAGGAGTCTGAGGCAGAATATGTGTCTGAAGGCAACTTAGAAGACAATCCAGATTTAGAGATTGCTTCCCCTCTTCTTTAGAAAATCTTTATATTTCTTTTTGGTCCTGATTGTTGTAAAATGATCATTCTACTTATTTTTTTTAATTTAATTTTATTTTATTTGAGAACATACTGTACAGAGGGGTTACAATTACATGGGCAGGATAATGCATACATTACTTACCAAGCATTGCAGCCTACTCCTTTGTTTACCCTTCACCTCCCTTCCCAGCCTCCCCCCTACCCCCACCCAATCATACCCTCCTCCCCCCCCACACCGACATTGTAAAGCTGGTTTTGACATGACATTTTGTACTTCTCATTGTTGCAACAGGTCCACCTGAATCCTTAAACGACTTGTTTGTCCCCATCTCGTCCACATGTTATACTGACATCAAATATAGTGAAAGCGAGGGTTACATTGTGGGGGAGGGACATACAAAGCAACAAAGAAATAATCTTATAAATGCGTTAGAAACACATGCATGAAAGAAACGAAAACATTAAAATACATATTTAAGGGTTCATTTTCCTAACATCACATTATCAGACCTTTTCCGCTTGACTCATACCTATACTAGATATTGCAAATAAGGGAAACCATGGGACCTATGCTTCTTTGGGCCTGGCTTACTTCACTTAATATATTTTTTTCCAAACCTTTCCATTTCCTAACAAATGGGGAAATGTCATTCTTTCTGATGGAGGCATAGAATTCCATTATGTATATATATACCACATTTTCTTGATCCATTCATCTACTGAGGGGCATCTGGGTAGGTTCCATATCTTAGCTATGGTAAATAATGCTGCAATAAACATAGTTGTGCTGGTAGCTTTAGTGTGGTCTTGTTTGTAAACATTTGGGTAAATGCCCAAAAGTGGGATTGCTGGATCATAGGGGAGATCTATGTGAATTCTTTTGAGGAACCTCCATACTGCTTTCCAAAGTGGTTGGACAAGTTTACATTCCCACCAACAATGAAGTAAGGTTCCTTTCTGTCCACATCCCCTCCAGCATCTGTTGTTGTTAGAGTTCTTGATTTTTGCTGTTCTAACTGGAGTGAGGTGATATCTCAATGTTGTTTTGATTTGCATTTCTTTTATGGCTAGGGATGTTGAACATTTCTTCATGTGTCTATTGGCCATCCTTCTTTCTTCTTCAGAGAAGCTTCTCTTTAAGTCTTTCGCCCACTTATTTATTGGGCAGTTGTTTCTTTGAGGATTTGTTGTTGGGTGGTTTAATTTTTTGAGTTCCAAGTATATTTTAGATATGAGACCCTTGTCCGTTGTATGGCTAGTAAAGATCTTCTCCCAATCGGTGGGCTTTCTATTGATCTTGCTAGCTATGTCATTCAGAAAATTATAAGGGAATATTTCTCAAAACTTTATGCTAATAAGTTTGAGAACTTGACAGAAATGGACCTTTTCCTAGCAAATATTGACATGGAAAACTAAACCAAGATGAGTTAAACCAGCTTAACAGGCCCATATCAAGCTTTGAAATACAAGCAGCAATAAGAGACCTCCCAGCTAAGAAAAGTCCAGGACCAGATGGTTTTACAGCGGAATTTTACAAGGCCTTCAAAGCAGAGCTCACACCAATACTCCTCCAACTCTTCAATGAAATTGAACGAGAAAGCTCACTACCGAACACATTCTATGAAGCAGTCATAACCCTCATCCCAAAACCAGGCAGGGACTCCTCAAAGAAAGAGAACTATAGACCCATTTCTTTGATGAACATTGATGCAAAACTTCTCAACAAAATTTTGGCCAATCGACTTCAACAATTCATCCAAAAAATCATACACCATGATCAAACAGGATTCATTTCAGGGATGCAAAGCTGGTTCAATATACGCAAATCAATTAATATTATTCATCACATCAACAGGAGCAAGAATAAGAACCACATGGTTATCTCAATAGATGCAGAAAAAGCATTTGACAAGATCCAACACCCCTTCATGATGAAGGTTTTGGAAAAATTAGGAATCCATGGAACATTCCTCAATACAATAAAGGCTGTATATGACAAACCTACAGCCATCATTATACTCAATGGTGAAAAACTAAAGCCATTTCCACTTAACTCAGGAACAAGACAAGGATGCCCACTCTCTCCACATCTCTATTATTTTTCTAACGTTATTAAAATGTCAATGTCTATGTTATGTTATACAATTCATGAGTCTTAAATGTGTTTTTTTTTTCACCTACAATGTAAAGCACCATGCACATGTGTTCTGTGTGTGGGCAAACACAAAGTGACAGCGGGCTGAACAAGAGAGCCTACTGGATATAAAGGGAACGGTTAAGTGCACAGGGAGTTGCAAGGAAGCCAGGCCATGCCTGCATGGGGTGATAAGGTGGTTACAAAAGCTTTAGGACATACCAGATCAGATGACCTAGAAAGCTGTTCTGTCAATTGGAACAAATGCTACAATACTTATAGTGGTATGTGGGACTTTCTTCCAACAATGAGTTCAAGCCTGTATACATATTCATTGTGCTTTGGGAAATATTGAAGAAAAATTTGGCTCCGTTAATATAAAAAATCTACTTAGGGCTGAATATATTTGACAAAATACATAGGAAATATCAACACTGGAAAGTATAAGCCATCATCAATAGAAGAAAGAAGGCTTACATAGATGGACAATCACAACATCAGGAAGTAATTAAATCAGATATATGGAAATACATGCTATATTCATTACATTTTATATAGTATATTATATGATGTATAAGATCGAATATGATTTTTCATACTACAAGGGCTTTTAACATTTTCAATAGTAAGCATTTTTTCACATAATATTAGTGTAAAACATTATTGGGGAAAGTGGTAATATAACTTTGATTATAATTATTTGAATATATATTTTTGTGTTTCTAGATATAACACTGATTATAAATAGATCAATAAATATTAACATATATTTGTATATCTGTCTATGAGTTGAATATAATGAAAAAGGCTACACGATGTATAAAAAGGCAGTTATGAGTTAGTATATGAGACTTAGGCCTGTAATCCTAGTAATGTGGGAAGCTGGGTTCTGTGTTTTAATTTCTTTTACCCCCATGCCATTAGATTTTCAGAGGAGACCTGGTCCCTCGGGTGTAGCCAAGGGACACATATGCAGTAGGATCACTCTCTGTGACCCCAGAGGAAAGTCAGTAGAAATCAGGACAAGTCTCTTATGCTATAACAGTCTAGTTAGTTCCTTTGCCAAGATGGCCATCTGTAGAACATCAGATGGAATGTTGGTATTCCCTCCCAAAATGTTTTTGACTATACTGAATTAAACCTTATTTCCCTTTCCAAGCTGCAAACACATAGAAATATGCCCAGGGCTCAAGAGAGATGGACAAAGACTTACAAATACATAAAATTATATACTTTTTTTTTGGGGGGGGGTCCGGTTGTCAGCTTGAACTCTGGGCCTGGACGCTATCCCTCAGCTCTTCAGCTCAAGGCTAGCGCTCTACCACTTGAGCCACAGTGCCACTTCAGGCTTATTTTCTTTTTGCTTATGAGATGCTGAGGAATCGAACCCAAGGCCTCATGCATGCAAGGCAAGCACTCTACCACTGAGCCACCTTCCCAGCCCCCAAATTATATACTTTGTTTCAGTAATTCAATTGCTAATCATCAAAGGCATATCTTGAATTTTTCTTTTTTTAATGGAAATGGGAATATACACTGAGTGCATCAGGGAGTAGGTGATAGTTTGGATGCTGAATTGTGGAATGCACTCCTGGGCATGGGAAACACTTGTCTTGGAGAACTTGTATGGGGATGCGTCTCCTCACACAGCTTCACAAAACAATTCCCATAACTTGTATGATGTCATACCAATCTTTCCATAGCAGCAAATAAGTGTCAGGCACTGATCTTGCTCTGAGGTGGACTCAGCAACACAGAAAGGCACAAAGAACGAGAGGGAATGACTGCTAACCACCAGGCATCAGCTTCAAGAGCTGTCCTGACCAGAAGCTAGGATAAATTGAGCTGGAAAAGGCTGATCCCCATGCAAGGCTCCTGAGCACTAAGGACCAGGCACTATTATAGGTGTTGGAGAAACAAGTGAATGTGGCTCTCACCTCATCAATTTCATGCTGAAAAGAAAACCAGAAATCATAATGATAATTTCTATATATCAGAGACATGACATTGGTAGTTTTGTGGCAACAACTTCACAGCAGGTATGTGAGGAGATATCCCTGAGGAGGAGACAATTAACCTGAGAGCCATCATCCATGCAATTAACTAGAAGCAGGTACTCCAGGCAGTAAGAACAGCAAGTACATCCCTCAGTGATGGGAAAGGACGTAACTTGCTTCAGAAAAGGAAAACATCACTGAAGTGCTTGCTTGTGAAGTAAGAAAAAAAGGTACAATGAAGAAAAAAAAGATCAGACATGAAGATCAGAATAAATGATATATATATTGGATGCTGCAGGTTACAAGAAGAAAAATTCTGATGTTATTCTAAATCTGACATGACCCACTGGAACCAAAGTTCTCAAATAGTAGCTAGACACGTCTGATTCACCTAGTGAATACTTTTAACATGTGATTCTAGCCAGGCTCTGGTGGCTCACAACTGGAATGCAAGCTACTCAGGAGGCTGATACCTGAAGATCAGGTTTGAAGCAAGCCCAAAGCGGAAATTGGAAAGACTGATCTCCAATTATCCACTAAAATTATGGACATGAAGCTGTGGTTCAACTGGTAGAACACTAGCCTTGAGAAAAAATTAAGGGACAGCACCCAGGTTCTAGGTTCAAACCCCTGGACTTCACAAAACAAAGAAGTCAACAAATAAAATTTGGTGCTCAGTTGATCATCACTTAGCATTCTACTACAATGTATTTGTTACGAGCCTAGGAAGTTACATCCTTAGCAAATGATCTCCCCTTATATTCTGCTTCATTACCAGTATTCAAACCCCTGGCATTACCAAAGTCTCCTCCCAGTTAGCATAGCAGTCTACCACTGGGAATTAATAGATATATTTTTATTAATCATAATATATCCACACACATCAAATGAGTAGTAGCCACATTCTACTATTCTGAATGTTTTTGCTCCCCCTTTGAGTTAATAAGCCTTACCATTAAAAGCTAAAGAACACTTATCAAATTAAGTCAACAGTAATCATTCTTCCACCCAATCTTGAAACCTAAGTTATGTGTTTTGTTTGTTTGTTTGTTTCTTTGATGTTGGTGCCCTGTATCTTGTATATACATTTCTCTAGCACTGGGAGGTGAAGGGAAAAATCCAAATGCTTAACTAGGGATAGACCAATTTTAACAATGAGATCAAGACACTATGTTCAAAAACGAACTTTACAATTTAGGCAGGGAGTGGGGAGGGTGGATGGAAAGGAGTAGTTGTGGAGGTGGAAGGGTAGGGATGGTAGGGGGAATACAAAGGAGGAGGTAATAATGCTTGAGAGGAAATGAACTCATTACCTACCTTATGTAACTGTAACCGCTTTGCACATTATTTTTACAATAAAAAAGTATTTAAAAAGATGAAAAGACCACATAAATAAAACCACATACTTACAATCATCTGATATTCGACAAAAGAGCGAAAGATGTAGTGTGGAAAAAACATAGCCTTGCCGGGTGCCTGTGGCTCATGCCATTAATCCTAGCTACTCAGAAGGCTGAGATCTGAGGATGGTTGTTGAAAGCCAGCAGGGCCAGGGAAGTCCATGAGACTCTTAGCTCCAATAAACCACAAGAAAATGGGAAGTGGAACTGTGGTTCAAGTACTAGCCTGGAGATGAAATGCTGAAGGGTAGCTCCGAGTCCCAGAGTTCAAGCCCCACGACCCCCCCGACACCACACACACACACACACACACACACACACACACACACACACACACACACACACACACACACACACACACACACACCATAGCCTTTTCAAGTATTGATGTTGGGAAAACTGGACATTTATAGGCAGAAAACTAGAAGTGGATCTCTGCTTGCACTAACATCAACTCAAAATGGATTACCTACATTAAAATCAGCCAAACTACTATAAGACAGAATAAGGATGACATTAGAATTTATAGGTGCTGAGGTGCGAGCTGGGCAGCTGCATGCCGAGCACCGGTAGTTGCGCTCCATTTCCCGCAATTTTGCACTGTGTGCCTCGACCCTGTAACCACTTACTCCAGATGGCCCCTGCGACAGTTGCCATGCATCAGGCACACCCGTGCTAGGGGCAGCTCTGCTCACCCCCTGGCCCTGCTCCGCGGGCCGCCTGTGACGTGGGCCCCTTCCTGCGTTGTGAGCCCTGTGATGCGAACGGGGTGGCCCAGTGTGCGCCTCCACCTGCCGCGCCTGCCTGCGGCATGGGGGAGGCTGGGTGTGTACCCCACACCTCACAGGCCTCACCAGTAATGGAGTAATCGCTCTGGAGACAACAACAACAACAACAAAATGTTTTCTAATTTAACTCCTCGTTTAGGGTTGAGGATCATAAGCTATTTAAAGGCAAAAGTTTATTTTCACCCCTCATCTTTATTCTTGACCTAGCAAAACTATGGTGTTTAATGTTATCTAAACAGGAAAAATGAACAGCTGTTGAGAGATCCTCATAGGGACACTGGGAACACATAGAGAATAACTTGTGTTTGTTGAACTTGGAGTCGAACTTACACTTTATAATTCAGACATAAATGCAGAAAGAGATATATGTTCTCAATGGTTAACATTGTATACAGCATAGCCCAACTATAATAGGATCCATACTAGATAATCAAAGATAGTGTTATAGATACTAGAACGTGTAAGTATGGCCGTGACCAGGAGAGGACACTCAGTCCAGGCTGGCCTTTTCTCTCCCCAAGGCCTAACCCATGGCAGTATTGGGTGTGCGGCAATTGTCCTGTCCTACACTGCAGAGAGCTCTCCTTAAGAACAAAAAGAGGACTCAAGACAGTCTGCCTACCTATTACGAGCTTTCCTTTATTTTTAAAATTTTTTGGGGGGGGAAAGTATTTTTGAAAAGTTTTGTCTAGCAATGTATTTATAAAAGTAAATAAAATTTTTACCATTAAAGTAATCATTAAAAAAAAAAAGAACTTGGGGATGGGAAGTTGGCTCAGTGGTAGAGCGCTTGCCTTGCATGCCAGAGGCCCTGGGTTCGATTCCTCAGCACCACATAAGCAAAAAGAAAAAAACCCGGAAATGTTGCTGTGGCTCAAGTGGTAGAGCACTAGCCTTGAGCTGAAGAGCTGAGGGACAGTGCGCAGGCCCAGAGTTCAGGCCCATGCCCGGATCCAAAAAAAAAAAAAAAAAAGAACTTATAGGTACTGGCAGGAACTTCCTGAATAGAATTCCAGGGGCACAACAGGTAGGAGAGAGACCCAACAAATGGGACTACATCACATGAAAAAACCTACACAGGCTAGGGACATAGCCACTAAACTAAAAAGACAGGCAACAAATTGTGAAAAGATATTTACCTGCAATACATTAGACAAAGGGCTAATTTTCAATGTATACATGGATCTCAGGAAACTACACCACCCAAAACTTATAAACCAATCACCAAATTGGCAGAGGAGCTAAGGAGAGACTTCTCAGAAGAAGAGGTAAGAATGGCAAAGAAACATCTCAGGAAAGGTTCATCATCCCAGGCCATAAAGAAAATAAATATCAAAGTAATCCTGAGATACCATCTTATCCAAATATCTTGAATTAGGACAGCAAATGATGGTGTGGAAGTGGAGAAACTAGAAAATGGCAAGGACATTTGCACAACCATGTTCCTTGCTGCTCAATTCACAGTGACAAGAAATGTACACAACCCAGATGCCCCACAATAAATGAATGGAACCAATAATTATGCTCTCTATATACAATGAAATTTTACAGAGCCATTAGAAAGGATAAAATAAAGAAATTTGCAGGGAAATGGAGGACACTAGAATAAATCATATTAAGAAAGTTAACCAACATCAAATTGACAAATGGTACATTTTCCCCTGATATGTAGAAGAAAGGTTTAAAACACAATGGGATATAACATACTGTACAGGACTCTAGGCATCATATATAGTAAGAACAGAAGAGGAATCCTTTGGCGAAAATCACCAAGTTGTAATACTCAAGCACCTTTTCTATATAATACTCTCTGTCTCTCTCTTTCTCTCTCTCTCTCTCTCTCTCTCTCTCTCTCTCTCTCTCTCTCTCTCTCTCTCTCTCTCTCTCTCTGTATATATATATGAGTTCCAATAAGAAAACAAAGGGACTTTTCTTAATTTGTCTTTTCATTTTCTGATGAGTCTGTATTCTTCACATAATATACAGGGAAGATGGGGGAAGGACACAGAATATTGCAGCAGCAGAGCCCTCTGTCTGTACTGGACATTGATGAAAGTGAACCATGCAAGTCAAGGGTCAAGATGGGAGAGAGGGTATGGAAGAGAATGGGGGAACAGATGAGATTACGTAAAAGGAAGGAAATGTACTAGTTACCTGACATACAGAAAGGTAACCCTACTCTATATCACCGCTAAAACAATTTTTTTAAAAAGAAGAGAGTTCCCTAATAAGAACATATGAGAATAGGAAAATACAGAGCAGATAATTCCATTTTTATGTCCTTGGTACCTGATAGTTTCAATCAATAGCTATTGTCCTACCAACTAAGTCATACCTCTAAACCCAAAAGTCCTTAGAATATTAAAATTTTTCATTGATTTCTTCATATTTTCTATTTGCTTTTGGGTTTGTGTGTGTGTGTGTGTGTGTGTGTATGTTTGTGTGTGTGTGTGTGTGTGTGTTTGTGTGTGCGTGTGTGTAAGAATGGAGTTTGATTGCAGGATCTAGGTACTATCCATGAGCTTCTTTTTTGCTCAAGTGTACACTCTACCACTTGAGCCAAAGCTTCACTTCTGGATTTTCTTGAACAGTTTATGGGAGATAAAAGATTCACAGAGACATTTTTGCACCACTAGATTCAAATCATCATCTTCAGATCTCAGCCTCTAGAGTAGGTAGTATTATAGGCATAAGTCAAAGCTTCTGGCATATGAATTGTTGTCCCTTTTTTAAAAATCTGGTGCCAGTGGCTCATGCCTGTAATCATAGCACCACAGGAGGCAGAGATCTGATAATTGAGCTTTAAAGACAACCTGCGTAAGAAAGTCTGTGAGACTATTATCTCATAAACTGGTTAGCAAGAAACTAGTAGCAGCACTGGTTCAAACTGGTAGAGTGATAGCCTTGAGCACAAAAGAACAGGGACTGCCCCCAGGCCCTGAGTTCAAGGCCCACATATAAAAGAATGTAAAAAAAATTGCAATCACTTGTAATCTCAACATCCTCAATTGGTGGTTCATTTAAAGTTAATTTGCATCTCACTTTGTATGTATTTGAGGGGGAACTAAACATATAACATTAAAAAAAATGAGGAGCTGGGTTCAGGTGGCTTATACCTGTAATCCTACCATTTCAGGAGGCTGAGAAATGAATTTGGTGTTTTAAAGACAGCCTGGGCCGAAAAGTTCCCATGAGACTGCTATTTACAATTAACCATTAAAAACAAGAAATGGCACTGTGGTTTCAACTGGTATGGTAGAGTACTAGCATTGAGCAAAGGAGTTCTGGGACAGTACCCATGCCCTGTGGTCAAGTCCCATGTCTGAAGGAAAAATAGAGATCAGGGCTGGGAAGTTGTCTCAGTACTAGAGTGCTTGCCTTGCATGTTGAATCTTTGGGTTCAATTCCTCAGTACCACATAAGCAGAAAAAGCCAGAAGTGGCTCTGTGGCTCAAGTGGTAGAGTGCTAGCCTTGAGGTGAAGAGCGAAGGGACAGTGCTCAGGCCAGAGTTCAAGATCCATGATGGACAAAAAACAAACAAACGAAAAGAGTTCAAACATTTAAATGATGTGCACAATAGACTATACACTAAAGATGAAAGATTAAATTAATGAATTAATAATTAAAATGATCAACATTGTTTGGATTTTGTAAGTGGTGAATATAGCAGAAAAATTGATAAGAAATAATGATTCATTTCTAACCACTCATATTGTTTTAAACTCATTTACTACTTTTAAACTAAAGGGGCACATAAGTATCATTTTACAGAAAAACAAAAGTTGTATCTGTATTTCAGCCTTAATTCCACATTTTATAATTTCCTTTTAGTAAACAATCAGTATCTTTTAATATAAAATACCTGTAATCTCTTTATTTAATACTTATCATTCCAGTATTTGATTATATCATAATTCCTCCCTTACTTCTTTTCTTCATATCCTTTCCTCCATTCTATACTAGCAGTTAAATTAAGGGCTTCATGCACTTAAGGTAGGTCCTGTAAAAGGTGAGCCACATACCTGCTCTTTTTGCTTTAGTCACTTTTGTTTTTGTTGGTCATGTGTCTTGAATTCTGGGACTGGAGACAGTCCTTGCACTCTTAAGCTCAAGGCAAGTGCTCTATTGTTTGAGCCACAGTGCCACTTCTGATTTTCTGGTGGTTTAATGGAGATAAGAGTCGCACAGACTTTCCTGCCTAGACTGGGTTTGAACTGTGATCTTCAGATCTCAACTTTCTGAGTAGCTTCCTGGCATGAGCCACCTGAGCCCAGCTCTGCTTTAGCCTTATTTTTTTGGGAGGGGGGGCTGAACTCTGGGCCTGGCCACTGTCCCTCAGCTCTTCAGCTCAAGGCTAGCACTCTACCACTTGAGCCACAGTTCCACTTCCGGCTTTTTTTTATTCTGCTTATTTGGTGCTGAGGAATTGAACACAGGGCCTCATGCATGTAAGGCAAGCGCTCTACCACTGAGCCACCTTCCTAGCCCTGCTTTATCCATTTTTATGGCAGGGTTTTCTGTTTATGACCATGCTAGCATGGTTCACAATCCTTCTTTTTACCTTTTCTGAGTAGATGAAATATAAAGCACAATGCATTGGGTTCAGATATTGATTTAGATCCAATATTGTGAATGTTTCCCTGGGCTATCCTCAAATCATAATCCTCTCTGTATCAGTCAAGACCCAGCAGCTAGCATTACAAGTATGAGCTCCCATGCGTGGCTCAAATTTCTGACAACTAAAACAAATGAACAAAGTTTTAATAATTTTAAATGTTCAATTTGAGGACAATGAGTGTTTTTAATTGCCTAGTTTCAAATTTCACCAAAAACCCAAATATTAACTTTTGATTTCCTAGATTAAATAAGCAAATAAACTTCAAAAAGCAATTAACTATTTAAAGAAAAAAGCTAGGGCTAGGAAGGTGGCTCAGTGGTAGAGCGCCTGCCTTGCATGCATGAGGCCCTGGGTTCAATTACTCAGCAGCACATAAGCCAAAAGAAAAAAGCCAGAAGTGGCACTGTGGCTCAAGTGATAGTGTGCTAGCCTTGAGCTGAAGAGCTGAGGGACAGTGCCCAGGCCTAGAGTTCAGGCCCCACGACAGGACCCCCCCCCCAAAAAAAAAAAAAGCTAAATAGTAATCATCCTTATCACTGTACCTTTGGACTTAACAACTTGTCAAACTTTGTTTACATCATAGTTAGTTTTTATGGGCAGTATATTCCATAAACGGATCATGCCACCCCCAATGTCGATGGCCAAACAGACTATATGCACAGGAGTGAAAGCCAGGCTGTAGGCCATCACACCAAGGGAAGGCAGGGTCCAGCAGTATTGTAGGTGGCAATGTCCCAACCTATGACCTGAAGCATTAGGGCAACTTAAACAGAGCTTTTTCCTTAGGAATGATACTTTAATTATTAAGCCATACCTCTTCTTCTGGGTTTATCACTGCTTAATTGAGACAAGTCTCATGGACTTTTTTGCCTGGGCTGGTATGAAATCATGATCCTCAAAATCTCAGCTTCCTATGCAGGGAGGATAATAGGCAGTATCCACCTATGTCTAGAGTACTTATTCCTTTAATAAAAATAAAAATGGCTACAGCATCGTTTAACAGAGAGCTTGAATCCTTTCCTGAGCCTTAGAGATTTTCTGACTAGAAGCAGAAAGGCAAACTGACATGTGGGAAACTGAATCTTCCTTAGGAAACCATTTTTCAGAAGAGTCTGTGGCTCATCAATTTGGCTTCTCACCAGCTATTCAAATAGGACTCACAAAATTTACATTCAACTTTCCACTGAAGTAGAGGGTATCCATTGCATGCTCTGCAGCATCATAAATCACTTAATGGTTAGACAAAATCCCTCTTTTCAATAGGAAATGCTCAATAAATTTTGTTTATTGAATATTCATAAACCCTAGGAGATGGGAAATACCAGTATCCAATTACATTTCTTTCTTTCTTTCCTTCTTTCTTTCCTTCTTTCTTTCCTTCTTTCTTTCTTTCTGTCTTTCTTTCTGTCTTTCTTTCTTTGTTTTTTTCTGGTACATTGTGGGACTTGAACTCAGGGCCTGTTCCTTATCCACTTTCTAGCACTCTACCACTTGAACCACAGCTTCACTTCTGATTTTGTTTTTGTTTAGTTGGTCATGGAGTTTGTTGTTGTTGTTCATGGGGCCTGAACACTGGGAATGGGTGCTGTGTCTCATCTCTTCAGGTTAGGACTAGCACTCTAACATTTGAGCCATAGTGCCACTTCTGGCTTTTTCTGCTTATGTGGTGCTGAGAAATCAAACCTAGGGCCTCATGCATGCAAGGCAAGCATGCTTGAGCCACCTTCTCATCCCACTTCTGGTTTTTGAGGGATTAATTGGAACTAAAAATTTCATAGGGCCTGTTCTGCCCGGGCTGGCTTTGAAACACAATCCTTCGCCCTCAGTTTCCTGAGTAAGATTATAGGCATGAGCTACCTGTCCCTGGCTCAATTCACATATGTACAAAAGTGAATAAAGCTCAGTGTTATAGTGCCTTCCTCTTTAACCAAAAGCCAGTAAGTAGACAAAATTGAATTTGAATTTATTTGAATCTGAGTCTATATCTTTTACTTTTTATTTTTTTGGTCCGGTCGTGGAGCCTGAACTCTGGGCCTGGGCACTGTCCCTTAGCTCTTCAGTTCAAGGCTAGCACTCTACCACTTGAGCCACAGTGCCAGTTCTGGCTTTTTCTTTTTGCTTATGTGGTGCTGAGGAATGGAACCGAGGTCCTCAGGCATGCAAGGCAAGCACTCTACCACTGATCCACCTTCCCAGTCCCTGAGTCTATACTCTTAACAACCAGGCTGTAAGTAATTTGATCTTTGCACAAGTCTTTTAGTAGATATAGAACACAGAATGGCCATTTTAAAAAATCATCATTCCTAGGAATTAAAAGACAATCAGTAATATTAAGATTCCCAACCCAGCATTTTTACAAGTCAGTGAACACTGAAGACATTGGCAACTCTTTTATTAAGTGACTAGCAAGTGGCACATGGTAACTGAAGATATTAATGGTTCATAGTATACATTCTGTGAATTAGAACTTCTTGAGTTTGCTACTGTAGCTGCAGCAGGTGCAACACCAGTGGGAAAAGGACAGCGGCATCCATGGCTCAAGCCCTATGACCTTCTGAGTGCACCATGGAACCAAGCAGGCCTTCACAAAAGGCAGGAGAGAAGGCTGGATGGTCTCTGAACTGTGCCTTCCTCCTCAGGGGGCTTCCATGGTTCTCAAGGCTCCTTTGGTGTGGCATGAGATCATCACCTCACTTCTGTTTCCTGACTGAAAGTTCGGCCCATGCCTGTGTCACCTCACTCCTGCTTCCGGTCTGGGTGGGTAAGGACCATGTGCCTGTACCACCTCACTCCTGATTCTGGTCAGGGTGAGTGGGGGCTACATTCTTGCACCACCACACTGCTACTTCTGGTCTGGCTAAGTAGTTGTTGTGTGTCTGTGTCACCTCACTCCTGCTTCCCCTCCTGGAGAAGAGGGAGTAAATGGAGTAAGTGGGGGCCACATGCCTTTGTCACCTCACTCCTCCTTCTAGTTTGAGTAAGTGGGGGCCTCATGTTTGTGTTACCTTACTCCTACTTCTGGTCTGGGTGAGTGGGGCCATGTGTCCATGTCACCTCACTCCCCTTTCCACTCTGGGTGAGTAGGGGCGACTTGCCTGTACGACCTCACTCCTGCTTCTGGTCTGCGTGAGTCAGTCTTGGCTCAGAGCTACTTCATCCCTCCAGATGCTGTTTACCAGCAGGGATTGCAGCCCAAGCCAGAGGTTAGGCTCTTCTAATTCCATAGCATAGCAGGACATTAAGGAATTAGGATGGCACCTTGCTAGGTTTGAGAACTCTGTTATAAAATTGTGTGTGTGTGTGTGTGTGTGTGTGTGTGTGTGTGTTTGCGCGCGAGCGAGCACACATTCGCATGCATATGCCTGTGCGCTTGTCTTGGGGTTTGAACTCAGGGCCTGAGGTCTATCCCAGGGGTATTTGATCAAGGTAGAGCTCTACTTTTTGAGCCATAGTTCAACATACAGATGTTTTTGTGGATAAGTGGCACTAAAAGTCTCACAGATTTTGCTGTCTGGGCTGGCTTTAAACCACTATCCTCAGATCTCAGACTCTTCAGTAGCTAGGATGTATAGGTGTGAACTACTGGAAACTCTCTATTTTCTCAATTGCCATCCAGAGAGAAATGTGCGTGGCAAGCAGTCTGGAGGAAAAAGAATTGAACTCTTTCAATGATCAGTGGTGAAAATACTCAGGTTCTGGCTCAGCGTTGGCAGACCAGGCCTGTAATCCTACCAATTCAGGAAGCTGAAATCTGAGAGTTGCAGTTAGAAATCAGCATGTGGAAGACTGAGTTGTTAAGACTCTGTATCTCCAATGAACTACCACAAAACCAGAAGTGGAACTGTAGCTCCAAGTTGTGGAGAATCAACCTTGAACGTAAAAACCTCAGGGACAGCACTCAGGCTGTGAGATCAAGTCCAGTGACAACAAAAACAAAACAACACAAGAAATATACCTGGGTTCTTCAGTAAAAGTTTACCTTTTCTTTTTTGAATTTTGTAAATCATTCTTTTTCTATTGAAAATACCATACAGAGGGGTTACAATTACATGGGCAAGATAATGAGTACATTTCTTTTTCTTTTCTTTTTTTTTTGGTGGGGTGTCCGGTCGTGGGGCCTGAACTCTGGGCCTGGGTGCTGTCCCTCTGCACTTCAGCTCAAGGCTAGCACTCTACCACTTGAGCCACAGTGCCACTTTGGCTTTTTTTCCTGCTTAGGTGGTGCTGAGGAATTGAACCCAGGGCCTCATGCATGCAAGGCAAGCGCTCTACCACTGAGCCACCTTCCCAGCCCATGAGTACATTTCTTATCAAGCATTGTTGCCTCCTCTTTTGTTTCCCCTTCCCATCCCTTCTCATCCCCACCCCTGCCAAAGTTGTAAAATTGGTTTTTTGACATAACAATTTGTACATCTCATTGTTGCAATGAGTCTACCTGTATCACTTTTTAAACAACTTGTTTTTTCCCTTCCCTCCACAAATTATAACAACATCAAATACCATGAAAACAGATGTTAGGTGAAAAGTTTATCATTATAAATATCTCTTTCTCATTGTATTTAGCTCTGTCATAGGTGCATGAATCATAAGAGAATAAGAAGTTTGGCTAAAAGAATATAGGTAGCATTGGTTTTGTGTGTGTGTGTGTGTGTGTGTGTGTGTGTGTGTGTGTGTGTGTGTGTGTGTGTGTGTGTGTTTAGCAGTCCTGAAGCTTGAACTTATGGCCTTCATCTCTTGCTTGGCATTTTTTCCATCAAGGCTGGTACTCTGCCAGTTGATCTACAGCTCTACTCTCAGATTTATTTTTATTGTTAATTGAAGATAACAGTTTTACATACTTTTCTACCTGTGGTGGCTTATTGTAGAACGTGACTATTTGGAATGTGTAAAAAATGTGTGTACAGATAACTCTACCATAAGGCTGACTTATGTTTCTTCAAGTGTATATATAGGTTTTCTTGGGTGGAACTTCCACACTGATTTCTGTTGTGGCTACACTGATTCACTAAGTTCCAACATTGTGTAGAGTACCTTTCCCCAACTCCTTTCTGGTATTTGTGTTTTCTTTGATAATAGACATTCTGATTATGTAGAGATGGAACTTCAACATAGATTTGATTGGCATTTCCTTGATTACTAAAGATGTAGAATTTTTTCGGGTATTCCTTAGACATCTATATCTTTTTTGGACCTATCTAGTCAATTCACTTGCCTATTTATTAATAAGATTATTTGATCTTTGGGAATTTCATATTTATTTATTTATTGTGAAAATACAATACAGAGAGGTTACAATTACATGGGCAAGGTATTGAGCACATTTTTTATCAAGCATTATTGCTTCCTCTTATATTTCGCCTTCCCATCCCTTCTCATCTCCCACCTTTCACACTCCACCTTCCCAATTTCCCCAGGCCAAAGTTCTAAAGTTCGTTTTTCACATAACGACTTGTGTAACAATGTATCCACCTGTATCTCTATTTAAATGATTTGTTTTTTCCCTTCCCCTTCACAAATTATACCAACATCAAATACAGTGAAAACAGGGGTCATAATTATATTAAGTGAAGTTAGACAGGCACAAAGAAACATAGGTCCCTTATTTGCAATAACTAGTATATATTTTTGAAAGAAGCAGAAAAGAGCAGATAAGTTGGTGTTAGGTGAAATGAACCCCAAGATAAAGATTCAAACGGTTCTTCTTTCTTGAGATTTTTTCTAACATATTCAGAAGATTTTTTTTTTTTTGCTTTGCATGTCTCTCCCCCACGGGTGTTTAATTTTTGAGTTTATACATTCTAGATATTACGATTTCTTCCATTACACAAAAGGCGGGAGTTTAGGCTTATTTTACTTATTGTTACCAAAAGATGCTTTGTAAGTTTCAAATTAATTAATCGATGATCAAATTAAAAAGGTCCCGATGGATTTGGCTCACAGAGCAGAATGCTCACCAACAAGTTCTGAACTGACTTCAGTGTCTACCAAAAAAGATATGCTGTAGTATTTTAAATCAATAATGGCTAATCAGCTGCATTTTTCAAAATATGTAATTCTAAATATTTCCCTATTCTTTACGGCAAAACTATTGCAAATTTTAACACAAGCTAAAAATTTTAGGTTCTATATTTTTTCCTTGGTAATCATTCAAACTAGCCAAACTGAAAAGAAAATACTATTTTGGCCGGGTGCTGGTGGCTCATGTCTGTAGTACTAGTACTCAGGAAGCTGAGATCTGAGGAATTCATTTAAAAGCCAGTCTAAGCAGGAAAGTTGGTGAGACTTACCTCCAAATGACCACCAGGAAACCAGCAGTGGTGCTGTGTCTCAAGTGGTAGTGCACTCTCCTTGAGCTGAATAGCTCTGGGACTGCCCCCAGGGTAAAAATTCAAGCCCAACGAACAACCAAAAAGAAAAAAAAAAGAAAATAAAAAGGAATTAAGAAAAAAACAACTTTGTATAAAGTGGAAGAATCTCCAAGTATTTATTCAAGTTTTTAATGCTTCAGGCAACTGTTTTCATTAGGTCGAAAGTGGACAATTTATATTTGTCATTGTGATAAACTTGCTACTCTGTGGTTGCTTTCCCCCTATTTATAGTTTCATTCATCTAATATTATGGAAGATGAAAAGTCCATCAAGGACAAGACACATTATTTGGTAAAACTGATCAGTGAAAATGACTATTGCATTCTAGTACTTTGGCAAAGAAACTGTGATCTTCCTTCCCTCCCCAGGATTTTAACAATGAGAAATATTATCTTGATTTTTCCAAGAAGTCAAGAAGACAACTCAAATTCAAATAATTAGAAGATAATGAAAAGAAAGTTTAAGAAGTATAATACGTTTAATTTTGAACCTTCCTTACAAGAAAATTCCAAGAAACCTAGCACACATTGGTAATAGATATTCTTATCAAAGAGCCCAGGTGCCTCACACCTACAGTTTCCATCTCAGGAGGATGAGATCTTGGATTGAGATTGGAGCCAGCATGGAAAAGCATTAATTGCATGGATGATGGCCCGTGCTGTTAGATCATATGTCTTTTCCTCTGATCCTCCAATGTGAAGCTTTCTCCCCAGATCACCATCCTTCTGATGGTTTGACGTTTTCATTGTGATTTCTGGTTTTCTCCTTCAGCATGAAATGTACATGGAGGCAGGCCATTTGCAGTTGTATTCACATCTGTTTCTGCAGTTGTCTACAACAGTGCTTGGTCCTTAGTTCTTAGGAGTCTTGTGTGGAGATGAGCCTGCTCTGCTCATGAAATCTCAGAATTCAATCAGGAAAGCTCATAAAGCTGTGGTCTTGTGGTCAATCGTCATTTCTTCTATTTTTTTCCTTCCTGTGTATCTAAGTCCACATAAGGGTGAGATCAGTGCCTGACACCTGAGGTTTGTGATGGCAAAGATGGCCGTGACATCATAGAAGTTTATTGTGAAGCTGCAGGAAGACCTGACAACTGAAACACCCAAACTGGTAGGCTCCCACTTCCTGAAATACATTCCACAGCTCTGCAATCAAACCAGCATTCACACTCTGCTGGTCTCAGACTAAGCATATGGTTTGCTTTCTATTTAAAATAAAAAATTCAAGACATGCCTTTTTTGATATGTTATTGAATTATTGAACTGTCCCTCCAACCAAAAAAATAAAGCCATTTGTGGAATGTAAATATAGGCATGGAAAAAAAAATCATTAAAGCTCCTAAGGAAAAGATCAAAAGTGGCAACTGCTACGAAAGTTGGTTCTTAAGCCCAGAACTGGTGGCTCACACCAGAAATCCTAGTAGAGCTAATGAATTTCTTTTCGTGCCAGTACAGGGGCTTGAAATCACCTCCTGGGCTCTGATTTCTTTTGCTCAAGGATAGCACTTTACTACTTGATTCATAGCAACACTTCTAGGATATTTGGTTGTTTATTGGAGATAAGAATTTCACAGACTTTTCTACCTATGTTGGCTTCAAACTGTGATCCTCAATGTCAGCCTCCTGAGTAGGATTAGAGTTATGAGCCACCAGTACCCATAAAAGTTATTTTTGTAAGATATAAAAATTTACTTGTATAAGAAATAAAAAGCCATATAGAAAATAAAACCTTAGAGCAACAAAACTGAAAAAATGTTACATAAAAGACATAAAAAGAGCAACACTGATGCCCCAAGTTCAACCCTCAGGTCCACCACAAAAGAAATGAAGTATAGAAGATGAGAAGGAATAACAGTGACAGAGTTTTAGTCAGTCACTGGTGGCTTACAAATGTTGTATTAGCTACATAGGAAGCTAAAGTCAGAAAATACCATTTAAAGACAAGCCCAAGCAAGAAAGTCCATGGGGCATTTTTCCCTTGTGTGCCAGCCATGGTGGTTGAACATGTTCTACTTTACTCAAGGCTGGAGTTCTATCACTCTCAATTTATTGGTGGGATCCCTACCAGCTAATTGGAGATAAAGGGTCTCATGGAATTTACTGTGAAGGATGGCTTCAAACTGTGATCCTCGGATTTCAATTTTCGGAGTCATTCTGTGCTTTTCATGAGATTCTTTTTGTGGGGGGAGGGTCTGGTCATGGGGCCTGAACTCTGGGCCTGGGCACTGTCCCTCAGCTCTTCAGCTCAAGGCTAGCGTTCTACCACTTGAGCCATAGCACCACTTCTGGCTTTTTACTTTCTGCTTATGTGGTGCTGAGGAATCGAACCCAGGGCCTCATGCATGCAAGGCAAGTGCTCTACCACTGAGCCACCTTATTTCCAATTAAGCACCAAAAAGAAGAAAATAACAGCTGGAGGTTGACCTGTGGCTCCAATGGTAGAAATGAGAAAATGATTTCTGGGACAGCCCCCACACCTTGCGATCTAGCTCCAGGACCAGCACACACAAAAATAATAAAATAAATAAATAAAAAGAAAGGTGGAAGAAGAATAGGAAGAGACAATTTTAGAGGTTAAAATGAGCAAAACTGAGGTAGTTCACACCTGTTATTGTAGTTCCTCTGGATTCTCACATCTGAGGATCAATGTTCAAGGACAGCCCAGTCAGGAGAAGACATGTACTCATCTCTAATTAGCCAATTAGAGTAAAGAAAACCACAAATTGTGTGGCTCACATATTAGAGTGCCAGTCTTTAAAATGTACTGGGACAATACCTAGACTCTGATTTATAGTCCCAAGCCCAGCATACATAAGGAAATAAAAAATAGAAAAAAAAGTATAAGAAAATCCAATTAAATTTGCAAAATGATTCATGAGTTTTTGGTTTTTGTGTGTAATCCTAAATACTAAGACAGATTAAATCTGAGGGCTATGGTCTCTTATCATCAATTCATCAGCAAACCAAAGAAGAAAACAGAAGTGAAGCTGTGATTGGAGTTGTAAAGCACCAGCCATGAGTGAGAAAGCTATGAAACAGTGTCCTGGCTCAGAGATCCAGACCACGGATCACATAAAATGGTAATAAGAAGGGAACATGAATCAACATGCAAAAGGTTTCAGCAACTTTAACATTTGCAATTGTCTGTTTCCATGAATATTCATTCCTTTGTTTGGGCATGGTGGCAAAATTCTCAGCTACTCAGGAGGCAAAGATGAGCATCAGGGTTTGAGCCTAATAGGGCAAAAGAAAGATGAGAACCACTTTTTTTTGGTTGGTCATGTGGCTGAACTCTGGGCCTGGGCACAGTCCCTTAGCTCTTCAGCTCAAGACTAGCACTCTATCGCTTGAGCTACAGCCCCACTTACAGTTTTTTTGAGTGACTTATTGGAGATAAGAATCTCAGGGACTTTCCTGTCCAGGCTGGCTTTGAACCCTGATCCTCAGATCTCAGCCTCCTGAGTAGCTAGCATTACAGGTGTGAGTCACCAGCGCCTATAAGCAAGAACCTTTTGCTTTTTTGTTAATTTTATTTTATTGTAAATGTGCTGCATATAGGAGTTACAGTTACATGAGTAAGGAAATTACATTTCTTCTCAAAAATTGTTACCCCTCCCTTTGTTATTATCCCACTATTCTTTCCCTTATCCAATTAGCTTTCTCAAGAAAATAAGACAGGTGCCAGGCAACAGTGGCTCATGAATGTAATCCTAGCTACTCTGCAGGCTGAGATCAGAGGATCGCTGTTCTAAGCCAGCCCGGGCAGGAAAAGACCATGAGACTCTTATCTCCAATAAATTAACAGAAAACCAGAAATGGCACTGTGGCTCAAGTGGTAGAGCTGCTTGCCTTGAGCTGAAGAGTTGAGGGACAATGCCTAGACCCAGAGTTCAAGCCCCATGTCCGACAAAAATAAAAGAGCCAAGTGTGGCTATTCAGCAAGTAGATGTAGGGGGAATTCAAGTATAAGTCTTTCCTGGGGAAAAATATACACAATATATATTTCTTGTCTTATAATGTTACAATAATGGTTATTAAATAGCACATGTCCCTGTATTCAAATACTCAGAGGAAACTTGGGCAATTACTTGCAGTTAGCCATTTAACCTGAGTTGGCCAAAGGACATCATTTAAAATGATAAAATACCAGTTTGAAAATGCCCCGTTTTCTAAACATTCACATAAAGAAAACTGGCCATCTTGCTGGATATACAGGATCTAATAAAGACACAACCTAAAATATTGTTCATAGGAGTGACACAATCCCCACAACCACTTTCAACCAAGGAACTAGAAGATTGAATCTTAGACGTTATTTAAACAATATTTACACAAAATATCAAGGTGAGACATCCCAAAATGTAGATCCATAAATCAAATAAATTAAATATATTTATCCTTTTGTTTGAACTTGTTCACTGGTTTATTACACAGGAAAGCCAATTTCCCATGATTTGTTTTTATACACTAATGTAGAATGGAAACTCTTAATATAAAATTAAATAAACTTTACATTGACTGTTACAAAAACTCAAAATCTAATCTGTAGACTTCAGTTAGGTTGTCTGTATTAGGAAAGATAATATTAATCATTTAAAACAATGTTTACACATTAGTTTTTCTACATCAGAAGAATGCTTTCTTACTTTAAAACCTTAAAAAGATTTTATTGTTGGCTAAGTATTCATATTCAAAATGCTCAAGACCAGAAGTGTTATAGATTTCAGGGTGAAACAATTTATTTATGCTTTGTAATTTGGACTATTCTCATGCATATTAGTGACTGAACATCCCTCTTTAAAATTTTAAAATTGGGGGTGGGAAGGTGGCTGAGTGGTAGAACGCTTGCCTTGCATGCATGAGGCCTTGCGTTCGATTCCTCAGCACCACATAAGCAAAAAGTAAAAAGCCACAAGTGGTGCTGTGGTCCAAGTGATAGAGCAATAGCCTTGAGCTGAAGAGCTCAGGGACAGCATCCAGGCCCAGAATTCAGTCCCCACATCCGGACCCCCCCAAAAATTTTAAATTTTGAATTAAAAATATTTTTTTAGAAATGCAATCTGTATTTTAAAGAGGGCAATGTAACTGCACTCTGGTTGCTGAAGCATGTAATTCTAGCTACTCAAAGGTCTGAGAATTTAGGATCGCAAATTGAAGCCAGCTGGGGTAGGAAACTCTGGGAGACTCTCATCTCTAAGAAATTAGCCAAAATAGTTGGTAGTGGAGATGTGACTTAAGAGGTAGAACATTAGCCTTTAGCAAAAGAAGCTCATGGTCAATGCCAAGATCTTGAGCTTAGAAGGATGACTAGCACACAATAAAACGGCATTGGACTGTATTTGTTCTTTTACAATTTTTTTCATTTTGAAAATACCATAGAGAGGGGTTAAAATTACCTGAACAAGGTAATGAGTATATTTCTTATTGAGCATTGTTGCCTTCTCCTTTGTTCCCCTTCCACCCCTTCCCATTCCTTTCCCCCAAACACCAAAGCTGTAAAGTTTGTTTTCTACATAACGTCTTAAACATCTCATTGTTGGAATGGGTCCACCTGTATACCTTTTTAAACAGTTTGATTTTTCCCTTCCCATCCACAAATTATACCAACATCACATCCAATGAAAAGAGGGTTATACCATGGGGGAGATACATACAAAGCAACAGAGAAATCTTCTTATAAATATGTTAGAAACAATACCAAGAAAGAAAAACATTTGAGTCCTTATCTTGGATTGTATTTAAATTATATTTTATCAATTGTTTTAGAATACATATTTAGGCCGTCTAATTTTTAATGATGTAAAATGGGATCATGCCTATAATTCTAGCTACTGAGGAGGCTGAGATGGAGGAGGATGGTTCAAAGCCAGGCAGGGCATGAAAAGCCAGCAAGGCTCTTATCTCCAATAAACCACCAGAAAACTGGAAGTGGCACTGTGGATTAATTGGTAGTGCCACTTGTCTTGAGCTGAAGAGTTGGTGGACAGTGTCTACGTTCAAAGTTCAAGCCTCATGACCGACAAAAAAAAATCCAGTTGTAGCTCGTCAGCAAGAAGAGGTAGGGGGAATTCACATATAAGGCGTCCTGGGGAAATTCCGAAGTGTATACTCAAAAATTAAGATATCTGGTTGAGTGGCTCACGTGGATACAGCACTTCACTTACAAGATAAAGGTCTCAAATTCAAACTAAAATACTGCCCTTAGAAAGGCACCAACTCCTTCCTTGTCATTAGTTTTCCTCAGGGAATTATTCTGCCATGGTGTGGGAAGCCAGATGGGAGACAATCACCATCTGCCTCATTGTAATATACCTCGATTCTCTGCAGCTATAAGATGCTGTCTCCATAGTAGTTGGCAGTGCAGTCAATGCTGTGCTCATCGTTTAGTATTTCCTAAAACTGAGATGGAAAGAGAAGTGTATTATGGCCTAGGACGTTAACTGTCCGAACAATGAATTTTAAAGTAACTATAAGAAACCCATGTCCGTTGACACTAATATATTTGTGGAAATGACTACATTTTCTAAATTAAAAAAACACAGAAATTGGTGGTATTTTAGTTTTGTTAATCTTTGCGATCTGGCTTAATAAAAGACCTCTAGATTCTTCTATGAGTATTCCATCTTATATGATACCATATTCTGTTTGGATTCTATGATAAGAACGTGGCCTTATATGGAGATGATATTGCCAAAGCTGTATCTTTTTTTTAAATATTATTTTATTTTATTTTTTGTGAACATACTGTATACAGGGGTTACAATTACATGGGCAGGATAATGTGTACATTTCTTATCAAGCTTTGCAGCCTCCTCCTTTGTTTACCCTTCACATCCCTTCGCAGCCTTCCCCCCAAGCCTCTCCCCGCCTCCTGCACCAACGTTGTAAAGCTCGTTTTCGACAGGACAACTTGTACTTCTCATTGTTGCAACAGATCCACCTCTATCCTTAAACGACTTGTTTTTCCCCATCTCCTCCACAAATTATATCAGCATCAAATATAGTGAAAGCAGGGTTTATACTGTGGCGGAGGGACATACAAAGAAACAAAGAGATAATCTTATAAATGCATTAGAAACAAATGAATGAAAGAAAAAAGCATTAAAATACATATCTAAGGGTTCAGTTTCCTCACATCACATTATCTGACCTTTTCAGCTTGACTCATACATATACTAGATATTGCAAATAAGGGAAACTATGTTTCTTTGGGCCCGGTTTACTTCACTTAATATAATTTTTCCAAGTTTTTCTTGTCATTCTTTCTGATGGAGCCATAGAATTCCAATGTGTATATATACCCCATTTTCTTGAACCATTATCTACTGACGGTCATCTGTGTTGGTTTCATATCTTAGCTACGGTAAATAATGCTGCAGTAAACATAGTTGTGCTGGTAGCTTTAGTGTGGTCTTGTTTGTAAACATTTGGGTAAATGCCCAAAAGTGGGATTGCTGGGTCATAGGGCATCTCTATGTGAAGTCTTTTGAGGAAACTCCATACTGCTTTTCAAAGTGGTTGAACAAGTTTACACTCCCACCAACAATGCAGTAAGGTTTCCTTCTATCCACATCCCCTCCAGAATCTTTTGTTGTTAGAGTTCTTGATTTTTGCCATTCTAACTGTAGTGAGGTGGTACCTCAATGTTGTTTTGATTTGCATTTCTTTTATGGCTAGGGAGGTTGAGCATTTCTTCATGTGTCTATTGGCCATCCGCCAAAGCAGTATCTTGAAGACTCAGCTAGAGGTGTCTCCAGAACTCCAAGGGTCCTCAGAGCATACACCAACAATTACTGATTTAGAGATCAACCAACTTAAGGGAGCTGAAATGAGGCATGAGAACTCAGAGAAATTTCCATTAAGGTGGAAGAACTGTTCTCAGTTATCTGACACTCATCAGTTAGCAGAAAGGGAATCCTCTGTATCTGTCAGCTCAAAGACACTGAATTCCTTTCATTCAAACCAGACCCCAAATGGATTATTCTCTTCCAGGAAACTAAGTACAGTGACTTGAGTCTCAGGTAAGACTAAGTCATGCAAGGGATTTGAAACTACCCCAGCCTTACTTAAAAACCACACCCACCTGGGCCACACAAATTAGGGAAATTGGGGAAGCTATCTAGGGGACTTTATTTGCAGAAGGTTACGGACTACTATGGAGCCCCATCTACCTCAGACTAGCCAAGACCACCACATTTTTCACCCTCCAACCCTGTCCTCTTCCTCCTCCTCCCCCTATATTTGAGACTAGGATCCTAGTCCAATGCCATGTTCATCTTTGCGCCAATCTGGATGCCACTCTGGCCTGCCTGTATGTACACAATCTCCCTCATTGTGCAAGGCTATAGAGAATTTGGATGTGTGTCCTCAGCAGTGGTATGCACAGAGGAAAACGGGTAGCATTGGGGAGCAGGAATCTGACACAGCCAACTCAGATCCCCATTTATACCTCTGGTGGTGGGGTAGACTTGATAGGCAGAGCCAGCAGGTGCTCCAAGTCAGTCTCCCTACTGCTGCGTAATCAGAGGGCACTACAAGTTGCCACCTAGCCCTGGCATCCAGCTGCCAGCTGCAAGTTCATTAGCATTGTTGCCACTCTATTTGGAACCTCTTGTCACACTGCCATCCACCTCCCACCGTGATTCCCAAGAGAGGCTGAACCCTGGAATCTAGGAAGCAAGAGGATAGGTTTCTTCTACACAACGTACTTGTGTGCCAGAAGCAAAGAACAAGCCTAACTTCCGTTTCTGATTGGAGGGCCTAGAACTGAAGGGGCATTTTTCAGCTGTGATACAAAGAATAAGCACAAACTGTTGGATTCCGTGACGGATCCACTTTCCATTCTGGGAAGTCAGGGGATTAGGGCCTTGCCTTCATACTCAGGTTTTCTTTTTTTTTTCTCTTAAAAGTAGCTTGCTTTAGCTGATTCAAAACTTTGGCAAAGTAGCAGGGTATAAAATTAACTCCCAAAAATCAATGGCCTTTCTTTATGCCAACAACGAGAAAAGTGTGGCTGAAATTAGGAAAGCAACTCCATTTGTAATAGACCCCCAAAATTAAATACCTAGGAATTAACTTAACCAAAGTTGTGAAGGACCTCTATGATGAAAACTTTAAAATCTTGAAAAAGGAAATCAAAACAGAACTTAGAAAATGGCAAAACCTCCCATGCTTCTGGATTGGAAAGATTAACATCGTGAAAATGGCAATATTTTCCAGGCTATCTAAAAATTCAACGTGATACCTATCAAAATTCCAACCTCATTCTTCAAGGAAATAGAAGAGGCAATCCAAAAATTTATATGGAACATTAAAAGACCCCAATAGCAAAAACGCTCCTCAACGGAAAGAAAACTGCTGGAAGAATATCAATACCAAATTTCAAACTCTACTCTAAAGGCATAGTAATCAAAACAGCTTGGTACTGGCATAAGAACAGACCTCAGGACCAATGGAATAGAATTGAAAACCCAGAAATGAACCTAAAGACCTATAGCCACCTAATGTTCGATAATGGAGCTAAAAAAATAGAATGGAAGAAAGTCAGCCTCTTCAGTAAATAGCGCTGGTAAAATTGGATAACTACTTGTAGAAAACTAAAGCTAGATACTTATATATCACCCTGCACCAGAATCAACTCCAAATGGATCAAAGACCTCAGTGTCAAAGCAGACACTCTGGAAACATTACAGGACAGAATAAGAGAAACCCTAGGTCTCCTTGGCACAGGCTGAAATTTTCTTAATAGAGACCCAGAAACACAACAAATCAAAAAAAGGTAGGACAAATGGGATTACATGAAGTTGCAGAGATTCTGCATTGGAAAAGGACATACCTAGCAAGATAAATAGAAAGCCCACGGATTGGGAGAAGATCTTCACTAGCCATAAAACAGACAAGGGTCTCATATCTAAAATATACTTGGAACTCAAAAAATTAAATCCCCCAATAACAAATCCTCAAAGAAACAACTGCCCAATAAATAAGTGGGCTATAGACTTAAAGAGAAACTTCTCTGAAGAAGAAAGGAGGGCCAATAGACATATGAAGAAATGTTCCACCTCCCTAGCCATAAAAGAAATGCAAATCAAAACAACACTGAGATACCACCTCACTTCAATTAGAATGGCAAAAGTCAAGAACTCTAACAACAACAGATTTTGGAGGGGATGTGGACAGAACGGAACCTTACTGCATTGTTGGTGGGAGTGTAAACTTTTTCAACCACTTTGGAAAGCAGTATGGAGTTTCCTCAAAAGACTTCACATAGACCTACCCTATGATCCAGCAATCCCACTTTTGGGCATTTACCCAAATGTTTACAAACAAGACCACACTAAAGCTACCAGCACAACTATGTTTATTGCAGCATTATTTACCATAGCTAAGATATGGAACCAACCCAGATGACCGTCAGTAGATGAATGGATCAAGAAAATGTGGTATATATACACATTGGAATTCTATGCCTCCATCAGAAAGAATGACATTGCCTCATTTATTAGAAAATGGAAAGACTTGGAAAAAATTATATTTAGTGAAGTAGCCAAGCCCAAAGAAACATAGGTCCCATGGTTTCCCTTATTTGTAATATCAAGTGTATATATGAGTCAAGCCGAAAAGGTCAGATAATGTAATGTGAGGAAAATGAACCCTTAGATATGTATTTTAATTTTTTTTCTTTCATTCATTTGTTTCTAATGCATTTATCAGATTATTTCTTTGTTGCTTTGTATGTCCCTCCCCCACAGTATAACCCCTGCTTTCACTATATTTGATGCTGATATAATTTGTGGAGGAGATGGGGAAAAACAAGTTGTTTAAGGATAGAGGTGGACCTGTTGCAACAATGAGAAGTACAAGTTTTCATGTTGAAAACGAACTTTACAACTTTGGTCCTGGGGGGGGGGAGTATTCGGTGGGAGGGAAGGGGGGAGGCTGGGAAGGGATGTGAAGAGTAAACAAAGCAGGAGGCTGAAATTCTTGGTAAGAAATGTACTCATTATCTTGCCCATGTAATTGTAACCCCTCTGTACAGTATGTTCACAAAATATAAAAATTAAAATTAAAAAGTAGCTTGCTTTATTACTTGCGCCTTAGGTCTACCACTGTCTACCTTTTGCTTCATTTGGCTTTTGCTCAGAGCGTGAAAACTCAGCTCCTGCTCATAGTATATTTTTGTTTGTGGCCCTTGTTGGGAAAGGTTGTTGAGTTGGGGGTTGAAAGTAATTCCTAGTGACTCTTTCTGAGGTTTATATTATTATTGTGACTAGGTGATTACATAAATTTTTCTTATTGCAGAGTATTGTGGAAAAGTAATATTTAGTTGAAATCACAAATGTATTTTAACCTTCAGAAGGTAAATTGTCATTATCATGGTCTAAATTTTGTGAATTCTGTAATCTTTGACAATACAATTCCATAAGCTTTGACAATACAATTATTTCTTCCAGGTGATATTTACATTTCTTTCCTTTTGCTTATTGTAAGATGTTCTGCCTTTCGCTCTCATCCCTCCCATTTCTTTCTGAGGTTTTATTGATTTACTTATTTAATTGAAGGCTATACTACTTGAGCCACAGCTCAACTTTTGCCTTTTTTAAGTGGTTAATATGAGGCAAGAGTCCCATGGGTAGTCAAGGACAGTAAAGAGAGGCTTGAAATTGGAGCATTATAGATCAAAGTCAGCCTTGGAAAGAAAGTCCATGAGACTCTTATCTCCAGTCAAACACTAATAGGCAGAAGATAGTAGACCTGTAGCCATGAGCAAAACACTTCAACTTTTAGTCCCTCAACTGAACACAGTGAAGGAAATTTCATGGACTTTCCTGCCCAAGATGGCTTTGAACCATGATCTACAGATTTCAGCGACCTTAGCCTTCAGGATTATAAGTGTGAGTCAACATTTAGAAATCTTTAATTACCTCTTCTTTCACCTTTTCAGTTATTTATTATTTCTTTTTTTTTTTTGTCATTTGTTCTTATACACTAGCTCTCATGCTCCGTTTTGCCTTTCCTCTTGAAACTACCATGCTCTACAACTTTGACCACAGGTAAACTACAGGCTGTTTCTCTTTTTTGTAGCTCTTCTTCTAGGGCTCAAACTCAGGTAACTGTGACTGAGGTTCTTTTTGTTTGTTTGTTTGTTTAAGTGAGTGGTGGTTGTTAAGTCTTGAAATTAAGTCATGATGACTCTCCCTGAGGTTTTATTTACGTTTACCTTAATGGTAGTTGGTTTCACTACTTGAGCCATAGCTCAACTTCTGCATCTTTTGTGGTTAATAGGAGATTAGAATATCAATAGCAAGCCACGAGCATTACAGAGAGGACTGAAATTTGAGAATCATGGTTCAAAGCCAGTCTTGGGCAACAAAGTCAATGAGACAATTATATCTAATAAGCCCCAACACGTAGGAAGAAGTAGACCTCTAGCCATGAGCAAAGCATAGCAAGTTCAAGCCTCAGTACTGAACACAGTAAAATGTCTCCTGCCCAGGCTGGCTTTGAACCACAGTCCTCAGATATAAGCATTCTGAACAGGTAGGATTACAATTTTTATTTAGAAAGCTTCAATATACTCTGTTTTGCACCTTTTCATTTATTTGATTGTCTCTTCCCCCTTTTTGAAAGTTCATGTCTTTTATTATTAGGGCATACCCATTTACGCTCAGTAATTAATTAATTTATCGATTGATTGATTTTGTCAGTTGTAGGGCTTGAACTCAGTGTCTACGCACCGGCCTTCAGGGACAAAGCAGGCACACTACCACTTTCAGCCACAGTGCCACTTCTACTTAGTTGGACAAAACAGTCACCAGGGGACTTTTCAACCTAGGCTGGCTTCCAATTGTCATCCTCAGATCTAAGCTTCCTGAGTAGCGAGGATTATAGACATGAGCCAGAGGCACCTGGCTTGTTTTTTAGATCAAAACTAACAAGCTCTACATTTAGGCCACACTACTTCACTGACTTCACTGTCCATGAGAGTTTTGGCTTTTTTTTTAATTGTGAAAATACTGTACAGAGGGGTTACAATTACTTGAGCAAGGTAATGAGTACATTTCTTATCAAGCATTGTTGCCTCCTCTCTTTCCCCTTCCCATCTTTTCCCATCCCCCCACACCCCTGCCCCATGCGAAAGTTGTAAAGTTCGTTTTTTGACATAACATCTTGTACATCTCATTGTTGCAATGGGTCCACCTGTATCCCTATTTAAACAATTTTTTCCCTTCCCCTCCACAAATTATAACAACATCACATACAGTGAAACAGGGTTATATCATGGGGAAGGGACATGCAAAGCAACAAAGAAATCATCTTATAAATATGTTAAGAAAAATAGCAAGAAAGAAAAACCATTTGAATCCTTTTATTTTTTGCTCAAAGCTAGCACGAACAAAAACTCTACTCCTGAGGGTTTTTTTTTTGGGGGGGGGCTGGGTGGGGCTGGAGGCTTGAATTCAAGGCCTAGTTACTCTCGCTGAGGATTGTTTTGTTTTGGGTATTTTGTTTTTCATTTCAAAGCTAGCGGGCTCTACTACTTGAGCCTTAGCTTAATTTCAATCTTTTTTTTTTTTTTGGTGGTTAATAGGCAATAAAAGTCCCATGGAAACCAATAGCACTACACAGTATCCTAAAATCTAAGGATTACAGTTTAAAGCCAGTCTGGGCTTTGAAAGCCCATCAGTCTCATCTCAACTTAACCACATGTGACGGTAAGTAGTAGTTTTAAACTTGAGCAAAAACCCTCAAGTTCTAGCCCATGCCTAGCACACTCAAGTTAGTTGGGCTTTCCTGCCCAGGCTGGCTTCGAACTGTGATCTTTAGATTTCAGATTGGATTAAAGGTATGCGTCTATATTTTAAAAACTCATTGACTCTTTTCTTCTTCACATACATTCACTTGTTTATTTGTTGGTTCTCTGGCTTGTTTTGAGGGCCTCACCAATCTTGCTGAAGGATAGCATGCTCGAAAACAGTTGCACTTTGGTTGAGTTTTTGGTTTTGGTGTTTAGCTGGAAGTAAGTATAGAGATTAACATAGGGTCCTGAATTGTGCGGATTGTGATTCAACGTCAGGAGCAAGGAAAGTGCATGAGTCTGTTATCTCAAATTAACCTCCAAAAGATCAGACATGGTCAAACAAATACTTTTAGTTCGTATCCCAGAAAGGCACAGACACACTCATGCACACACACACACACACACACACACACACACACACACACACACACACACACACACACAATGGTCTTTCCTGTCCTGGCTCGCTTGGAATGGTGATCCTCAATTTCAGTGTTTTGAGTAGGTAGAATTTCAAGTGTGATCCACCAGTTTCTTGGTCATTTTATCATTTTTAATAGACTCTTTGTGCTCTCTTCCATTTTTTTAAAAATTTATTTTGTGGTTTTCTTAGTGCTAGATCTGTTTTTCACTTAGCTTTTTTTATGCTCAAGGTTGCTGCTGTACCACTTCAGCCACAGCTCCACTTCTGACTTTTTGCTGATTAGTTGGAGATAAGACGCTCATAAATTTTCCTGCCCAGGCTGACTGTGAACTGCAGTCCTCAGATTTAAGGATACTGTGTAGTTCCCTTGGCTTCCTGTGGGACACTGTCCTATTTACCACCAAAAGAAAAGAAAGTGGGGCAGAAGTTGATCTGTGGTTCAAATAAGAGAGCCTGCTATCCCTGAATTAAAAAAAAAATACTTGTAAGTCTAATTCTGCTACTAATCGTACACACTGCTTGTTCTATTCAAATAAAAACGAAACAGAAACAACTCATGCACAGTGACCAGGTAATAAGGATTCCTGACTGATAACCAGAAACGAATTCCTAAACTCATCTCCTATAGCCTTTTTTAGATAAAATTGGTCATTTGTGTAAGCTGAGGAGAGATTAAAGAACAAGATTTTACAGGCCAGTTACACAGGACTTGGAAATCAGGATCCATTGGTAAAGCTTTTCAGAGAATGACTAAAAACACACTCTTCACCATTCCAAATGGTTCTTCCCTCTGTGCAAGGGAAAGAGAGATGAGAAGGATTAAATATGGGAAAAGTAAGAAGCATCAAACAAGGTAAGTAATGTTAACTGTATTAGATAAAGTAAAACATAGGTGTACAGTATGCAATCCAGAAAAGGACATGTCACCTCTGTGTGGATCCCAGTTAATTTAGTTAATAAAATTAATCGATGGTAAGGAGTAAAACCTTATATTGATTTACGGAAAGGAGGTACATGGTGGGCAAGTCAGTTCAATAATCTCAAGGATTTTGAACATAAAGAGTGAAAGTTTTTGACTCTGCTTGAGCAACAGGAAAGAACATCTGAGGAGGACTGAGATGTGCAGACATTCCCCAATAATGATCTCACTGATATCAAGTGTTCTGATGCATGCTGGTTGCCAGGGGCCCATGCCTGTAATCCTAGCTACTCAGAAGGCTTAGATCTGAGGATTGTGGTTTGAAGCCATTTGGGATAAGAAAGTTTGCAAGCTTTTTATGTTTTACAGTTCAAGAATATTCTTATTTGACGCTAATTGTAACCCAAGGCAGTGCAATTGGATACCAAGCTGAAGAATATTAGAAAATACACAGACAAGTGTAGAGAAAAAGAACAAAATCAATGAGGACCCGGGGTACCAAGGCTCAATGGCACCTGGGCTCCAGGTCACACAAGCAATCATATTTATTTGAATTCACACTGGGAAGGTTACCATGGATACATGCAAAAATGAAGCATCAATATTACAATCAGAGCCACCACAGTGAGTAACACTGTTTCCCTTATTGTTTTGAGAAAGGAGACTTCTCTTTTATCCCCCAGGTTTCAAGGCCTTTAAAGCACTATGGAAGGGGCAATAGTTTAACCCTCTCCAGAGCTGTGTTTTAACCCTTCCATGGCCAGCTGTCACCTTTCAGAGTACTACTGAGGTGATGTTCAACCTCTCAAAACTTTTCTAGATTCAACAGCTCAGCTTGAGTCCAATACACCTATTAATATTAATAGCATGTTTTACAAACACAGTAAAAAGAGAAAAATAATATTAGACATTTAAACAGAAATAACTGACTGCATTCTTTTATCCGGTACAAGAAATTTAGCACTGTTGTTTAAGTCTCTAATAACACTTTTTTAGATATAACTTCACGGCTTTCATAAAACCTCCTACATAGTCCTTAGAGTGTCTTTTTGACTCCCATTTTTATTTGTTACATTTGCATAGTAGTATAGTATATCATCTTTAAAATCATATCACCTCATAATTAAAGTTTATCTTGTAAGTAAGTACTTGTGAAACTCCAATAAAATATCACAATAGTTGGAAGTGGAGCTATGGCTTAAGAGCTATAGTGCAAGTCTTGAGCCAAAGAAGCTCAGGGCCCAAAGTTTAAGCCCTAGTTTCCACGCATACACATCTCCCCATCCATCACCCAGACACACAATCAGATGATAATGTCTATCAAGTTCTTCCTTAGGATGATCTTGATGATGTCAGCAACTGTATCAAGTTTCTATCTCTCTTCCATGCATTTGTGGTAGTAGACAACAGAGTCGCTGCAGTATAACATGTGTCTAAGACTTGTCCATGAGCAAAAGCAGTTATGTAACATATCCATCACAATGTCCAGCTGTCTTGATAGTAGATCTGCCCATCTTGGGACTTGATGGGACCCATGTACTCTTCAACTGGCTTTCCCATCCTCTGTCCCAACTGCTTCAATGTTTCACCATCCACACCAAAGAGGCTTTCATTACCTCCCCAAAATTATCTGAATCCTGGATGCCTGAGATGTCGTGAAGACACTCTGTGGGTATTCCCCTCTCTGACAGGCCATTTTAACTCCTATGCTCTCCTCACAGATGTAGGCAATGGTCTCTGCGGGACTTCAGTGCCAGATCTTCGAGAGATTTAGTTTCATTGTTTCCATAAGCTCTGGGAAATCATGCAGTGAAGGGTCCAGTTTAGAAACATAGGGGTATACATACCTCCTCATTCTGGAGTTTTTCATGTATGTTCTCTTGGCCATTGAACAGAAGTGGGGTCTCTGAAAGGAAACTTGTATGGTGATCTGTCTGCTTTGGTCCATACAACATAGAAGCACTTTCCCATCCCTTCAATGATTTTGACAAGCTCCATGTGATTCATGCTGAACTGCTTTCAATGCTGTAACAATGTAGAGGTCACAACTTGATGTGTGGATAGCTGTCCATGCTTGATCCTGAGTTCCCTTGACACGCAGGGACCAAAACTCCATGTTGGGAAAGTGAGAGCATTATTAGCTGGCTTATATCTGTGTAGTTTGAATGACACCAGTAGGCATTGAGGCCTCCTCTTCATGTCCAAGTACCCTCAGCATATTGATAAAGATTGACACACCATGGCAAGTCGTCACAAAAAAATTCTGACCTGGTCCTGGGCATTATCTCAAGCATCTCACCCACTTCTAGCAACTTCCCTTCTTTCATGGTCTTGCCAATTCTCCTCCTTGTGTTCTCAGGTAAAATAATGCTGTCAGTGAGTAAAGAGCAGAGGACAAGGAAGCAGGTATTCTAGAGAAAGTAAATACTGAAGCCTCTTCCATGGTGAGAAGATAATGAAACCTGCAACTATAGGATAGCGAAGGAGTTAAGATGGTTATGCACACATTTTGTGCACAAAAATTCCAGACCTAGTATGCCGTGTTCAGAGTTTCAGTCCATAATGGTCTGTAACAAAGGCATCACAGTTACAGATAAACCAAGTTCATAATGTCTTTTCTTCTTTTCTTCTGTGCCATTCTGGGGCTTGCACTCAGGAAATGGACACTATCCCTGAAGTTTATTTTTTCCCCTCAAGGCTACTACTTCACCACTGGAACCACAATTCTACTTCTAGTTTTTTGGACATAATTGGAAATAGAATTCGTACAGGCTTTCCTGCCCAAGTTGGCTTCAATCACTTATCCTCAACCTCATGAATAGCTAGGATTAGAAGATTGGCCATTGAGCATGGTAGCAACTCTCTTCCTTTTTAGTTCTTTTTCTTTGTTCCTTTTTTCCAGTTATGGGCCTGAATTCTAGGCTTGGGCACTGTCCCTCATCTCTTCAGCTGAAGGCTAGTCTCAACCACTTGAGCCACAGCATGATTTCCAGCATTGTTTCTGCTTAAGTAGTAATGAGCAATTGAATCCAGGGCCTCATGCATGCAAGGCAAACACTCTACCACTGAGCCACCTTCCCAGCCCCATCTTTCCTTTTCTTTAAAAAAATATTATTAGGAAGATGATGTTCAGAGGGATAACAGTTAAGTCAGTTAAACAGTTGTCAGGTAAAGAATCCATTTTTGGGGGACAATTACACCCCTTTCCTTTTTCTCAATTTATACCTCTCACTGTGGCTTTTTTGTGGTTAACTGGAGATAAGAATCTTGCAGACTTTGCTGCCTAGGGTGATTTTGAACCGTGATCCTCAGGTATCAGTCTGCTGATGAGTTAGGATTACAGGCTTGAATCTGAAAGACAAGATGACTGTTCTGAAGATTGTCCTATATTGGTTATAGGGCTGTGGGCCTGAATGGACTTATGCAGTTAATGCTAGGTAGACCAGTCATCTGGAAGCATGTGTCCCTTCTTAACCCTGATTGTCCCTCAGAACAGATAGGTGATGCTTTCAGAGCAAGAACCAGTTTGTACCAGCTCAACAGACGTCCTCACTATATATGTCTTATTCAACAACTATTGGGTTGCTTATATTATCAAGACATTTTCTTTCTTTCTTTTTTTTTTTTTTTTGGTCGGTCGTGGGGCTTGAACTCTGGGCTTGGGCGCTGTCCCTCAGCACTTCAGCTCAAGGCGAGCGCTCTACCACTTGAGCTATAGCGCCACTTCCGGTTTTCTGGTGGTTTATTGGAGATAGGAGTCTCACGGTCTCTCCTGCCCGGGCTGGCTTTGAACCTCGATCCTCAGATCTCAGCCTCCTGAGTAGCTAGGATTACAGGCGTGAGCCACCAGCGCCCGGCGACATTTTCTTTCTTAAGAACTTTTTTATTGTAAGATTGCAATAAATACAGATTCATCATGGTCTAGGAATACATGTCTGCTATCAGCTTTAATATCAAAGCCACATAGCTGTTCCAAATCATGTTTTATTGATCTTAAAGTAGTTCTTGAATATTAGCCTTTATTAGTAATGATATTATTAATGTAAGTATTAAAGTTCTTCAAACATATTTCTCTTATTAAATGAATCCTTACAGTAACATTGAAAGCATCTTCTGGAGCAGCATTGGAAAAGATACTTGGATAATACTAAGAATGAAGGATGAGAAGTGTGAAAAACAGAACTAAGAATTACCAGTGTGACTGGGAAACATCTTCTACAGAGCAGAATCCCAGATTTCTGGAAACATATCATGTGAGAACAGGGCTTCAAACAGTACATGTGACCACATGGGTGAGCCTCAGTGTTGCTACATAGATGTTATTCCTATATGAAAGTCTCATGTTCGATGGGCTTTCACAACCCCAGATTTATGAAAGTTTGTTGTCTTCTTTCCTTCAATATTACTTCATACTTTGCTATTGAGTGTAATTATTCTTTTAAAACATGAAAACTCAACACCATCTCTTGGACTGAGGCATTTACTGTCTCCCTATGAATAGATCTGTTATTTAAGAGGCTTCCTTGGGCTGGGTAGGTGGCTCAGTGGTGGAGCAATTGCTTTGCATGCTTGAGGCTCTGGGTTCGATTCCTCAGCACCACATAAGCAGAAAAAATGCCAGAAGTGGCACTATGGTTCAAGTGGTATAGTGCTAGCCTTGAGCTGAAGAGCTGAGGGACAGCATCCAGGCCCAGAGTTCAGGCCCCACGAACGGACAACCCCCCCCAAAAAAGAGGCTTCTTTACAGGTGCCAGTGCCTCCCTCCTTTAATACTAGCTTCTCAGGAGGCTGGGATCTGAAGGTCACAGTTGAAGCCTGCCTGGGTGGGAAAGTCCATCAGATTCTCATCTCTAATCAACTACCAAAAAAGCCAGAAGTGGAGCTGTGGCTGAGGTGGTAGAACACTCGGCTGGAGCAAAAAACGCATAAGGATAGGCAGCACCCAGCCTGATCCTGAGCCCCAGACCCGCCTTCAGGCACACACACACACACACACACACACACACACACACACACACAAACACACACACACACACACACACACACACACACACACACACACACAAGTGGCTTTCTGCCAGACATGTCATGTGGGCCCATGAAATGGTTGGAGACCCCTCTTCAAATGGACTTACCCTTGTATTTACTCCAGTAATGTGGAAATTGACTCTCAGTCACCTATAGGTCCATTGGTTTAGGATTTGTACTTTGCATCCCACTTCCTCTGCTTGTTTTTTGAGGTGAGTCTTGTAGCTCAACACAGATGTCAATACACTTCAAGATACTGCTTACGGTCTCAAGGCCTGCATTCACACTACACATGGAAAAATAAAACATGACCTGAGAGCCTCTGCTTACTCTGAGGGCCAGCTATCCAAGCAACGGCAGCTTCCTATGAATGGCAAACTGGAATCCAGGCTCAAGTTGTTCACAACAGACAGATGTGAGTTGTGTAAGGCTTGAATTGTTCTAAGGAAAAGCAGAGAATGGAGGAAGGCAGAGGAACTGGGAAAAGACAATCTACCCTCCCATGTTTCCTTGCAGTTCCTGGTCCACATTATATCCTTTGCTAATTGCTCTGCTGTGTGTGTGTGTGTGTGTGTGTGTGTGTGTGTATGTGTGTGTGTGTGTGTGTTTGAGAGTGTCAGTGAATGTTTGCATGTGTACAGTGGTTCTGGGCCTTGAATTAAGGGGCTGGACACTGGGAAGGTAGGGTGAATATGAGCAAGTACATCATATGCGTGTGTGGAAGTAACTCCATCAAACCTCTGAGTGTGCAACTAGTATATACTAATAAAAGTGAAAAAATGATTAAGCAATGCTCAAAATCCTCCATAAGCTATTTAGAGATAACTTTAAAAAAGGATCAGGAAGCATAGTTGGTAGGGGATATGAAAAATCTGTAGTTAAAACTGTGGGATCATTCAAGCAAGGTGCTGGTGGCTCATGCTTGTACTCGTAGATATTCAAGAGGCTGAGATCTAAGGATCATTATTTGAAACCTGACCAGGCTGAAAAGTAATCACACTCTATATAAGATATACTACTCAGAAAAAGCTCAAAGTGGCACTCTGAGGCTTAAGCAGTAGAGTGCCCAAATTCAAACCACAGGACTGGCAGAAAATAGAAGAAATAGTCCAAACTTAAGATGTCTAAGGAGTTTTAGACTAAATGTTGTATATAAACAAGTTACTATATTTTGGGGCTCATTTGTTGTTGTTGTTTTAAATATATTATGTATATTCTTCCCCCTATGATATATCCCCATTTGACTTTGAATTGACTTTGATACCGTGCACCTTGTATATACATTTTTCTAATTTGGGGAGGGGAACCAAAATAACAAATTGCTGAAACAAGGACACAGGATGACCCATTGCAACAATGATATCCATAGGACAGTATGGTAGAAATGAACTTTACAACATTGGGTAGGGAAGGGTGGAGGGGAAGGTAAGGGATAGTAGAAAAAAACAAGGGAAGGGGTAACAATGCTTGACTAGAAATGTACTCATTGCCTTATTCATGTATCTGTAGCATTTCTATAGAATCTTCACAATAAAATAAGATTTAGAAAATGAAAAATATCTAGTTACAGCTAAAGTACGAAAGGAAAAATCCGTTCATTCATTTGCCTGTGGCAACAGAAATTAGAAATACACAGTCAATAGATATTTATTGCAAATCCCACACGGATTCATGCCCATGGCTACTTCACCCTCCTTGTCTTCAGGGGAAAGTCAGGAGGAATCAGTACAAGCTTCCTATCCAATAGCAGTCTACTCAATTCCTGTACCAAGACTGCCATCTGTAGTACATCAGATGGAAAAAGTTAACATTCCGTCTAAAAGGGTCTCAAATGAGCCCTATAAACCATAGCATCCAACTGTCCTGATTTAACTCTTATTTCCTTTTCCAAGCTACAAATACATATAATCTTGTGGAGGGCTCTACAGAGATGGACAAAGACTTATAAAACATATATTGTTTCACACCTGTAGAAAATTAAAACTAGACCCTTATAAAGCACACTGAACAAGAATCAACTCCAAAGGGATCAAAGACCTTAGAGCAAAAGCAGATACCATGAAAACATTACAGGAAGGAAAAGGAGAAACTCCAGGGCTCCTTGGCACTTGCCAAAAGTTTCTTAATAAAGACCCAGACACACATAAAATCAAAGAAAGGTTGGACAAATGAGATTGCATGAAACTGCAGACCGTCTGCACGACAAAGGACATAGCTATCAAGATCAAGAGAAAGCCCAAGGATTTGGAGAAAATCTTCACTAGGCTTACAATGGACAAGGATCTCATATCTAACATATAATTAGACCTCAAATAATTAAACCCTCCAAAAACAAATCCTCAAAGAAAAACTGCCCGATAAATAAGTGGGCTAAAGACTTAAAGAAAAAGGTCTGAAGAGGAAATAGGAATGGCCAATAGATACATGAAGAAATGATCAAATTCTTTAGCCATAAAAGAAATGAAAATCAAGACAACGTTGAGATTCCACCTCACCCAAGTTTGAATGGCTATAATCAACAAATTTAATAATAACTGATGCTGGAGGGGATGTGCTTAAAGGGAACGTCCTGCATTGTTGGGGGGAGTGTAAACTTGTTCAACCACTTTGGAAGGCAGCAAAACCATGTTTATTGCAGCATTATTTAGCAAAACTAAGATATGGAACCAACCAGATGCCCCTCAGTATATGAATGGATCAAGAAAATATACACAATGGAATTCTATGCCTCCATCAGAAAGAATTAGGCAGGTACCTGAGGAGCAGCCGGGATGCTGCTGATCAGAGCCGCTTGAGGCTAGGGCTGCACCTTCTCTGCCCTAATAGGCATCCTACTCTTGCAGGATTAGTGCAGCTGCTGACATACGAGGTTATGTTGGAGAAAATGTCAAGTTGAGATGTACCTTCAAGTCATCTTCATATGTCACTGACAAACTGACCATAGACTGTAAGTACCGTCCTCCCAGCAGCAGTTGCACAAAATCTATTTTTCACTATCAGTCTTTCCATTACCCAACCACAGCAGGCACTTTTCTGGATCAGATCTCCTGGGATGGAAATGCATACAAAGGGGATGCATCCATAAGCATAAGCAACCCTAACCTGATGGACAATAGGACATTCAGCTGTGCTGTGAAGAATCTCCCAGATGTGCACCATGACATCCCCCTGACGGAACTAACAATCACAGAAAGGGGTTTTGGTACCATGCTGTCCTCTGTGGCCCTTCTTTCTATTCTTGTTTTCATTCCCTCAGCAGTAGTTATTGTTCTGCTGCTTGTGAGAATATCAAAGAAGGCTGCAGGGATGAAAAAGCGGAGGGCTATAAGAAGAATTCTTGGAGTTCCAGGAAGATAGCAGAGGAGAAAGTGGAGGTTAAACAACTCTCGCATAAAAAGCAGTTTTAGTGTTCCAGTGAACAGTCCTAAGTCAGAGAATCACAAGTGTGCCATCACAGTACAGAGAGTTAGACCAGAGAGGGAAAATCCTGGCAAGGAGACAGATCTGAGCACTTGCCAGTAATCGCGGCTGTGGCTGTGGCTGCAGCGGTGGCAGCCGTAGCCGCCATACCTGCAACACAGAGAGTCCGGGACGAAAGAGCCAGATTCGGCAGGTGAGCAAATTCTATTCAACACCAGCAAGAACCGACAAGGAGCAATCATCTTCATCCGGCAGTTAGCAGACCAGAGACAACCCAGGAACCAAGACTCGGCGTGAGTAGAAGCCTGACGTCCTCACTCCTTCTCAGAGAGAAGAGGAGGGAAGACACCTCTCATCCCCCACTACCAGAGATCTCCATCTTTGATACTGACAAGGGCCTGGCTGAGCTGCTAGCTCCAACTCAGGCCTTGGAAGAAAACTAGAGTCATTTAGGAGCTCACAAGGACCTAACCTGATGTGCCAGACTCAGCTCAACCCAGGGAAAAGTCACCCAGCTCAGGCTGTCAGACCCAGGAGTGGCTTTCTTCACTAGGAAACAGAGCGACAGGCTGTCCATCCCTTTAGCAGACTCTACAATCAATTGAAATTCAGTAAACATAAATCCTGAGAATGGCTCCAGGCTGGGCTCTGTGAGTGTCTCAGGAGCTAACCCTTCAGGGAAAATCTACTTTTTACTGAAAGGCCTCCACTCTACCCAGAACCTAGCCTCATCACAGCATCTCCAAAGTAGAGGAAACAGCCATCTCCCTCTTGTGATACTCAAAACAGATTTCCCTCCCATTGAACTATACTGGGAGGAGGATCACAAAATCCTGGGTAAAGCAGAGCATTTTTGTGCCTTCTCAAACAAACTGACTTAAGAAACCAACCAAGCCACAGGAAAATCAAACACCACAAGTAGACCAGAGACTCCAACAAGAGGCTAGTAATGGACACAAGGGAAATACAGGACTTTCCTAACCCTGCCCAAAAAATCAAAGAATTTTTTTTTTTTACCTTTCATAAATTTTTTTTCTAAAACTTCTTTTAATTTTTACTTTTAAAAAATTGTTTTCTAGTAACATTTTTTTCTCCCTCTTATAATTTTTATTTTAGGGGTATATGTGTGTGTGCATGTTTTCTTTCTTTTTTTTGCTTTTTAAAAAAAATATTTTTTTTTGTTTAGCTCTACTGAACTTTTAATCTTTTTTTCTTCCTCATTCTTTTCACCTTTTCTTCTCTTTCATTCTTCTTTGTGAGACTTAATTGCTGTTCTGCACATCCTCAGATTACCCGTAGTCGATTATTAGACCTTATCCCCCACAGAGTACACAATTAATCAAGAAATATATTAATCAATTCAAAACCTCTTAGACTTACATTCTTTAATAGCAGTACTAACTCTTTATACCTATATAATATTTTAATTATTTTTATTGTTAAGTTTTTCACGTCTCCTTCATATCCCTCCGCTTCTCTAATTATATCCTCATTCTTTTTGTATTGTCTGATATATTTATTCATTCATTTCAGTAATCAATAGCACCAGATAGTTAGTTTAAATATATGAGTGCCATTTTACCCAATCACAGTTTTTCCTCTTGAAATGGAATTAATCATGGAAAAATAGTCATGTCCTCTTCTGTGAGAAACCTGAGACCTTTTATACCCCAGCTTAAGAATGTAAAACAATAAAAATCACACATAATTTTTTCCTCTCTAAGAAGACCAAAAGCCAGGAATGTGCTTTTTATAAGACAGTGAGATGAACAAAACATTATGTCAAAAAACAAACTTTACAACTTTGGCCATTGGGGGAGTGAGATGGGAAGGGAGGGAGAGGGGAAAGGATGGGAAGGTGAAACAAAGGAGGAGGCAACAATGCTTGATAAGAAATGTATTCATTACCTTGCCCAGGTAATTGTAACTCTTCTGTATGGTATTGTCACAATAAAAGAAGAAAAAGAGAAGAAAAGGCAAAACAAAAAAAGCAGTGACACTTGTCAGTTCCTTGTGGAGTGGTAATTCCCAAGGCCACCATTTATAAGGAACAGTGGTTTCATATAGATGGGCTGAAGATGTCACACAGCTAAGACTATTCCCATGAAGAGATTATGTAGACACTATCTATTTTTTTTTGGGGGGGGGTCCGGTCTTGGGGCCTGAACTCTGGGCCTCGTCGCTGTCCCTCAGCTCTTCAGCTCAAGGCTAGCGCTCTACCTCTTGAGCCACAGTGCCACTACCGGCTTTTTTCTTTTTGCTTATGTGGTGCTAAGGAATCAAACCCAGGGCCTCAGGCATACAAGGCAAGCGCTCTACCACTGAGCCACCTTCCCAGCCCCCTGTAGACACTATCTTTATTGCACCTTTTCCCATGGTCTTACTCTTCCCAACTCTTTTGTTGTTGTTTTAACAGAACATCACTATTTCCATTTCAACCATCCACCAAATCTCCTTTAACACGCTGAGTATTTATTTTAGAGAAATAAAGCTTTAAGAAAAATTAATATGATTTCCAAAAAGCATGAAAGACACGAGCTAAGTTAAGAAGTTGTCAAATCAGACAGGGAAGATTGAGAAGATTGAGTGAGCACTTAGCTTGGTTTCCTAACCATGACAAAATCTTTAGACTCAGTGAGTGGACACATGATTCTGCACATAATCACTGAAGTGAGGCCACAGAGTGACAATGGTTCCTGGGCTACTTCTTTGCTCTTCTGGTCTGACACCCTATTCTCTGCGGGTACTAAGTTATTTATGCTCTCTTCAATCCCTTCAAGTGACTACCGGTTTATAGGCATGCACAAGGTAGGCTTGTTCTTCTTTTTGAACTTTGTTTTAGGTTCAGAGAGACATATTTTTATTCTGTAATTCAATACTTTTTGCCTACAAACAAAAATCACAAGAAAAAGTCATCTAAAAGAGGCATTCTTGGTTAAAGGCATCCTAGATGGTAATCTCCAAACTCTGATAACATATTTCACTCTTTGTTTTGACATCCTTTTGCGTTCTTCCCCAATCATTTTTTTAAAAATTTGAACTCAGGGCTTGGGATCTGTCTCTGTTTCCTTTTTCCCCTCTCAAAGTTAATGCTTTACCACCTGAACCACAGCTCCTCCTGTAGATTTTTTGGTTGTTAAATGGAGACAATTGAACCATGATCCTCAGATCTCACCCTCTGAGTAGCTAGGATTTCCCAATGAAGTTTTAGTCAAAGCCATGGCAGTGTCAATACCCTTGAAGACATAACATACATCTTATGAACAAAGACATTCTCAACACCATCACAGCACAACAACTGATGTCAGGGACTTTACAAAGCAATACATTACTACTATCCATATCTCCTTCAAACTACAGTATCACATACTGTGGCTGGCTATTCAGGCTCACTGGTTGCCTAGAACTGCCTACAGCAGTTTCTGCTTTCCTATTAATTTGACTTGAAACATGAAGATGAGGACTTACTTTGTTCAATATCCCTCAATTTGAATCTCTTAGATGTTTTGCCTAATTTGCTGTTTATCGATTTTTAACTTGAAGTGATAGTGTGCTCATGTCAGAGCAACCTTTTTATTTCTCCCTTTGATTGGTTTACTTTAACCATTTGATTAAGAGAGCTATTATATGGCTATCAGGGGGTAGCAGAGAGAGGGGAAGGCCAAGTAGACAGGCTAAATATAGGTCAAAGTACTTTATATGCACATATAAAAATGAACAATGAGACAGGGTTTGGTGGTCAAAGCTTATAAACTTAGCTACTCACTAGGCTGAGAGCTAAGAATCATGATTCAAAGCCAGTCAAGGCAGGAAAGTCCATAAGACATTTCTCTCCCTTTAACCACCAGAAAACTGGAAGTGGCACAGTGGCTCAAGCGATAGAGCACTGGCCTTGGGCTGAAGAGATCAGGGACAATGCCCAGGCCCATATCTCAAGCCTCAGGACTGACAAAAAAATGAAGCTGGAAAAATTGGATGACAAGTGTAATTCTTGTTAAGTGGGAGGCTGAGATTTGAGGATTCTATTTCAAGGCAATTCGAGCAGAAAATGTCCACGAGTGTCTTACCTCCAGTACACTACCACTAAAAAAGGAAGTGGAGCTTTGGCTTATTTGGTCACAAGCTAGGCTTGAGCAAAAGAAGCATAGGCATAGTTCCCAGGCACTGATTTCAAGATCCAGGACCTGCAAAAAAAAATAAAACCAAGTAAAATTTACTAAAATTGCCTTAAGAAGGGATAGAAAAAAATGAATACTTTTGATTTGAGTACATTTTATTCTGCATGAAAATGTCTCTATATATGCTAATAAAAACTCAAAAGAAGTTGTTGTAGGTTACCTCTGAAAATGTATTCCTGATTAGATTCTGAAATATTTGCATTCATTGTATCAGTGTGTACTGATGTTTCTCCTCTAATAATATTAATGAGAAAGCTGGCAATGGTGGCTCATACTTATAATCCTAGCTACTGGGAAGGCCGAGATCTGGGGATTGCTGTTTTGAAGCCAGCCTGGGAATGGAAATCCGTGACACTTATCTGCAAAAATTATTCAAGAATTGCCGGAAGTTGTTCTATGGCTCCATTAGTAGAGCACTACGTTTGAGAAAAAGGAGCTCAGGGTCAGTGCCTAAGCCCTCAGATCAAGCCCCAGGATTGGCATACACACACAAATAAGGCATACACACACAAATAAGTCTTATGACTTGTAAATAAGGACTTGTACATATTTCCCATAAATTCAATTTCAGACATCACTATGTACTGTGTGAGGTTTGAGTGCTCTGGGATGTACAACATATCTATTAGATTATGTGAAAGGGGCATCTACACTAAATTCTCTCATTCAATTTATATTGATCAGTTAGCATTCTATCATGAGAAAGAACAGCATTTTGTATTTATTAAATATTCACTTACTTGTCAGTATATACATGGACTCCTATCTGAATTATTTACTATTTTTAATAACTTAATTGTTCTTTTAAAGTTCCTATCATTTGCCTAATTTTAAATCACGTTAGTAAATTATGACTTACTGCTATAGCTATATAGCATTTCAATATTCTCATGAATTCACACTTATCCACAGCCACCATAAAGTATAAAGGTTTTCCTTGACCCCCTAAAAGATCTCGTGTCTTTCTGTAGTAAAATTCAACTCCATACTGAGTCACAGGTTGTATGATTGATAGACCATCACTACAATTAATCTTTCATGTAAAAAGAATTATAAAGTAATATGTCATTTTTATGACTGGCTTCTTCTGTTCAGTTTATTTTTTGAGACAAAATTTTATTGTGTTTATTAATATTTACTTTTACATGTGGCATGCTCGACTATAGTCTTTTTCCTTTATCTAATTTCTGGTTCTATACATTCAAACAAGCACCATACTAGAGTACCTACACACACACTTGCATGCACGAACACACACACACACACACACAATCTATATATGTATAACACATATTAATATATAATATATTATTATATAATATATATTATGTAATACAATATATAAAATATACTATAGTGTATATACTAAATATGCACTGTTATATAATATACCATATTATATATACATTGCATATACTATATATACATACTATAAAACATTATGTACACTGTTATATATTGAATATCATATAACAGTGCATATTATGTCATTATGTATTACATATAATATATTGCATGTTATATAATATATAATTATACAATATATCATATGAGTAATATATGATATAATAGGCATTATATAATATGCTTATACAATTTATGTTATGTATTATATATGGTGTATAGTATGTATAGTATGTATAGTATATTGTATATAGTTCATATAATATATATATATTATGTATTATATATAATATATTTTATATTTTAAGTCATATATATTTTATATTATATAATTATGCATTTTATACAAGTGGACACTATATGGTCCATATGTAGTATACACAATATATTTCTCATAATACATAATATGATATATTTACTATACACTATATTATATATCATATACCATATAATAATAATTTATAATAATACACCGTAAATATAAAATTTAATACATATTATAATATGTAATATAAATACATATACAATATTGTTACAATGCCTTGTACTGGTGGCTCACTCCTGTAGCCATAAATACCCAGGAGGCTAAGATCTGAGGATTGTGGTTCAACGTCAGCCTGGGGAGGAAATCCATGAGATTCTTATTTCCAATTAACCACTAGAAAAATTGGAGTGAAGCTGTGGCTCAAAGGTACAGTGTACATTGGGAAAATGTGTCTAGGAACAGTGCCAAGGCCCAGAGTTCAAGACCAATAACCAAGGAGAGGACAAATATCTCACAGTCTTTGCTGCCTGGGTTAGTTTCAAATCACAATCCTCTGTTCTCAGTCGCCTGAGTAATTGGTTTTACTAGATTGAGCCACCAAGTCTGGATTCTGGTTGTTTTTCATTATATTCCAATTATCTCCTGTTATTTATGCCTGTATTCAGGTTAGCTATCAGTGTTCTGCAGTCAGAAATAAGTTTTTTCTATATCTTATTTTCAACTCCAAATAGTACCAGATCCATCAGTAGCAGCAGCCCCTTCCAGCTAGCTACGGTATCCTTAGTTCTGCTTGGATCTTTGATGATGTCTTTCCTTTCTGATTTAACAAAACATCCCTGATCCTGTCATTTCCCAAAATAGCCCTGGATCTTTTCAGTGAAGAATGACAAGTAGGAATCAATCTCTGGATGATAGGCAGTGTTTTCCTATAGACCTGCCTCCCTTTCTGGGGCTCTGCGTGAACATTTCTTGCATTGTTCTGCTTACCAAATAAAAACAAGAGAAAGGGTATTCAGCACACATTTTAGTGGCTCCATGTTTTGAGTACCCTTGAGGAGGCCTGGAGTGATCTTGCCTGGACATCAGCCATTTGTACATACACAGTTTATCTATTCCTAAGTAGATGCAATCTAGACCCAATGGGGGCCTTGCTACACAGAGCACTCAACCTCGATGTACTCAGGAGTTGCACAGAGGCTATTTCCAGATATTATCCTACACATGCATCTTATACTAGGCGACAGAATATCCATTGACAAGGTGTAGTTACTCTGTTATTCTCAGAGGATAAAATGCTATTCAAAACAACTCTGGACCTTTATTTTCTTATTTCACATTGTGGGGAGCTAAGTGCCAGACATCACTATTTCCTGTACACTGCAATATGCTACAAGATGGGCAGGCATTCCCACAGCAAGTTTCTGTTGGGGGGGGGGGGCAGTGATTGTACTAGGGCTTCAATTAAGGGACTGGGAAATAAACTTTAATTTTTTCCAAGGCTGGCAATCTACCACTTGAGCTCCCCCTCCAAACCTGGCTTCTATTGGATTAATGGAGATAAAACTGGGTAGGAAGGAAAGGAGGGGATGGAGGATGTGAGATTGTGATCCATTTGTATCCTCCTCTGGAAAGGTCAAAACCTCCCTGTTGTACAACTAATGTGTGCTATTATATCGAAAGGCAACTAGAGGTCTAATAACCCAATAATATTCTCTTGTTTTTGAGTTCCTGGGAAAATTACCATGTCCCTTGCTTTGTCCCCCCACCTTTTTGGTGCTAGGACTGGGACTTAAACTCAGGGCTTGGTTGCTGACCCTTAACTCTCCCTTATGACTAGTTCTCTACTGCTTGAGACACAGCTTCACTTCTAGCTTTTCACTAGTTAACTGGAAGAAAGAGTCTCTCCAATTTTCCTACCCAGGCTGAATATGACCCCCAATACTCATATTTCAGCATCCTGAGTATCAAGGATTATGAATGTGCACCACTCAGATCCTTGTTATCTCCCAATAACAAGTGTTATCTTTCAGTATGAAGGGTTTCAGAGAATTCAGCATTTCTTCATGGTGCCCAGATTTGTGCACAAATCTCAATTAAAATTCAACACCAAGCCACACATCCACCACAGATGCTACTCCCTAATCTGCTAAAAACAATCTGGCTCTGACATCTAGAACTTCTACATGGCAGCCATAGCTTGGCATGTCATTTTTATTTTTGAGAAAGCGGAGGTTTCTGATTTACCAATTTATTATTTAAAAAATGTTTCTGAAAGTAGCGCTGTGGGTCAATTGGTAAAATGCTCTCCTTGAGCTGAAGAACTCAGGGGAAGTTCACAATTCAAGACCCACGACTGACAGAAAAAATAAAAAAAAATAGCTGAGACAACATTTGTTTCTGTGCCAGGCATAATAATACATGCTCATAATCAAAGCATGCAGAAATATGAAAACAGGAAGATCTATAGTTTGATGCCAGCCTAAGGAACAGAGTAATAGGTTATGTAAAAAAAAGAACCAACAATAAAACATAACTCCCCAAACAAAAACAATAATTTTTGCAATCAACCAACATTTCTAAGTTGAAGTTAAGATAAGTGCTTTGTGTCAGTATATGTGGTTCATGCCATAATCCTAGCTACTCAGGAGACTGAGATCTGAAGACCAATATTGCAAACCATTTGGGGCAGAAAAGCCCGTCAGACACTTATCTCCAATTAATCACCAAAGTGTGAATGCCAACCTTCTGTGAAAAAGCCAAGTTAGAGCATGAGTTCATAAGTTTAAGCTCTTCTAATGGCACAAAAAGCAAAGTTAAAACCAAGGCAATACAAAAACAAAGACAACTGTTCACATGAATCCTGGCCAGCTCACTCCCAGAATGAGCGCTAAGATTGTGGATTAGTGGTAGAGTGCATGTTTAACATGTATGAAGCCCTGGATTCTATTCCTCAGTACCACATAATCAGAAAAAACTGGAAATTGTTCTGGGGCTGTTGTTGTAGAGTGCTAGCTTCGAGTAAAAGAAGCTGAGGGACAGTGCCCAGGCCCTGAGTTCAAGCCCCAAGACTGACAAAAAAGAAAAAAGAAAGAATGAAATATGTAAAAATGTTTTATCATTGAATTTCTGTTTATGAGAATATTTAAAAAAGAAACAAAGTTTATGTATCCATGTGATTTGAGGCATCTGTACCTGGTAGTGGTGTGTAAATTACACAATGTTATCACCATATTGAAAGACTGATTTATATCTCTTTGTAGATGAAAAAAAAGTTCTCTGCATCCACATTGAATAGCCAAGAAGTACAATGTTTATCCTCTTAGCTCTCACAGTCATCAGATTTTTATTGAAATTCCAGCTCTGGAATCTTTAAAAATTTAATTGTGAAGGTGATTTACAGAGGGGTATTAGTTATCACTATATTTCTTCTTGTCTAAGTTTAAAATCCAGACTTACCCTAAGGGTTTTGAATAAGCAAAATGGCTTCTAGAGCTCACATCTGATGACATCAGGGGATGAAGAACATGTCCATAACTTCCAGAAAAAAGACAGAATTTTATGTCTCCTTAGATTTTAGGTTTTTGAATGCACAGGGAGGAACCCTCAAGATTGAGGACAGGTTAAGGACAAAACAGTTCCTGTGATATTCCATCAAATGAAGCTGATTATTCTCTTACATTACTACACAGAAATGCAAAATTACATATTATCATATATATATATATATATATATATATATATATATATATATATATATATAGGTTAATACCTGCAAAACTTGGAGAAAATGGGTGCTGAGTTTATAGCATTGATTACTACTAAAGGATGCGATTATAAGAGAAATGTATTTTGTGTGTTTCTGTAAGGGCGAGTGTGTGTGTGTGTTTGTTTGTGTGTGTGTGTGTGTGTGTGTGTGTGTGTGTGTGTGTGTGTGTGTGTGTGTGTGTCACAAGTGAGTAATGGAGTTTGAACTAGACCTCTCAGTCATTTGTAGTGTCTTTCCTCAATGTTGTTACTCTACCCCTTGAGTCATATTTCCTCTTCTGGATTTTGATTGTTTAATCAGAGATAAGTGTGTCTCAGATTTTTTTCTGCTGGCTTTAAATCAAGATCTACAAATTTCAGCTTCCCCTGCAGCTAGGATTAAAAAACAGAGCCACTGGTGACTAGCGACTATTTTCTACATTAACCATTTTAGAATACTTGAATATTAAAGGTAAACAAGTGTTCTATTTGAAAAACGGAGAAAAAATAATGCTTAAAAGAACTAAAAACCAAATCTCAGAATTGCAAGTGGCTGAACACAGCATGAAATACAGGTTTTATTTTTTTTTTTTAAATTGTATTTTATTTTATTTGAGAACATACTGTACAAAGGGGCTACAATTACATGGGCAGGATAATGGATACATTTCTTACCAAGCATTGCAGCCTCCTCCTTTGTTTACCCTTCACTTCCCTTCCCCGCCTCCCCCCTCCCCCCACCCAATTTTACCCCCCTCCCCCCACCCAATTATACCCCCCTCCCCCCCCCACACCGACATTGTAAAGCTGGTTTTGACATGACATTTTGTACTTCTCATTGTTGCAACAGGTCCACCTGAATCCTTAAACGACTTGTTTGTCCCCATCTACTCCACATGTTATACTGACATCAAATATAGTGAAAAAGGGGGTTACACTGTGGGGGAGGGACATACAAAGCAACAAAGAAATAATCTTATAAATGCATTAGAAATACATGCATGAAAGAAACGAAAACATTAAAATACACATTTAAGGGTTCATTTTCCTAGCATCACATTATCTGACCTTTTCCGCTTGACTCATACCTATACTAGATATTGCAAATAAGGGAAACCATGGGACCTATGCTTCTTTGGGCCTGGCTTACTTCACTTAATATAATTTTTTCCAAACCTTTCCATTTCCTAACAAATGGGGAAATATCATTCTTTCTGATGGAGGCATAGAATTCCATTGTGTATATATACCACATTTTCTTGATCCATTCATCTACTGAGGGGCATCTGGGTTGGTTCCATATCTTAGCTATGGTAAATAATGCTGCAATAAACATAGTTGTGCTGGTAGCTTTAGTGTGGTCTTGTTTGTAAACATTTGGGTAAATGCCCAAAAGTGGGATTGCTGGATCATAGGGGAGATCTATGTGAAGTCTTTTGAGGAACCTCCATACTGCTTTCCAAAGTGGTTGAACAAGTTTACATTCCCACCAACAATGAAGTAGGGTTCCTTTCTGTCCACATCCCCTCCAGCATCTGTTGTTATTGGAGTTCTTGATTTTTGCTGTTCTAACTGGAGTGAGGTGATATCTCAATGTTGTTTTGATTTGCATTTCTTTTATGGCTAGGGATGTTGAACATTTCTTCATGTGTCTATTGGCCATCCTTCTTTCTTCTTCAGAGAAGCTTCTCTTTAAGTCTATAGCCCACTTATTTATTGGGCAGTTGTTTCTTTGAGGATTTGTTGTTGGGTGGTTTAATTTTTTGAGTTCCAAGTATATTTTAGATATGAGACCCTTGTCCGTTGTATGGCTAGTAAAGATCTTCTCCCAATCGGTGGGCTTTCTATTGATCTTGCCAGCTATATCATTTGCCCTGCAGAAGCTCTGCAATCTTATGCAATCCCATTTGTCCAACCTTTCTTTGATTTGTTGTGCTTCCGGGTCTCTATTCAGAAAATTTCGACCTGAGGCAAGGAGACCTAGGGTTTCTCCTATTCCATCCTGTAATGTTTTCAGAGTGTCTGCTTTGACTTCAAGGTCTTTGATCCATTTGGAGTTGATTCTGGTGCAGGGTGATATATAAGGATCTAGCTTTAGTTTTCTACTTGTAGTTAACCAATTTTGCCATCACCATTTACTGAAGAGGCTGTCTTTCTTCCATTCTATTGTTTTAGCTTCCTTATCGAAGATTAGGTGGCTATAGGTCTGTAGGTTCATTTCTGGGTTTTCAATTCTATTCCATTGGTCCTGAGGTCTGTTCTTATGCCAATACCAAGCTGTTTTGATTACTATGGCTTTATAGTAGAGTTTGAAATTTGGTATTGATATTCCTCCAGCAGTGTTCTTTCCGTTGAGGAGCGTTTTTGCTATTCGGGGTCTTTTATTGTTCCATATGAATTTTTGGATTGCCTCCTCTATTTCCTTGAAGAATGAGGGTGGAATTTTGATAGGTATCGCGTTGAATTTGTAGATAGCCTTGGGAAATATTGCCATTTTCACGATGTTAATCTTGCCAATCCAGGAGCATGGGAGGTTTTGCCATTTTTTAAGTTCTGTGTTGATTTCCTTTTTCAAGATTTTAAAGTTTTCATCATAGAGGTCCTTCACTTCTTTGGTTAAGTTAATTCCTAGGTATTTTATTTTTTGTGGGGCTATTACAAATGGAGTTGCTTTCCTAATTTCAGCCACACTTTTCTCATTGTTGGCATATAGAAAAGCCGTTGATTTTTGGGGGTTAATTTTATAACCTGCTACTTTGCCAAAGTTTTGAATCAGCTTGAGTAATTTGGGAGTGGAGTCTATGGGATTCTTTAAATACAAGATCATGTCATCTGCAAAGAGGGAGAGTTTTATTTCTTCTTTCCCTATTTGGATCCCCTTTATGTCTGCATCTTGTCTTATTGCTGTAGCTAGGCATTCTAATACTAGATTGAAGAGAAGTGGAGAGAGTGGGCATCCTTGTCTTGTTCCTGAGTTAAGAGGAAATGGCTTTAGTTTTTCAACATTGAGTATAATGCTGGCTGTAGGTTTGTCATATACAGCCTTTATTATATTGAGGAATGTTCCATGGATTCCTAATTTTTCCAGAACCTTCATCATAAAGGGGTGTTGGATCTTGTCAAATGCTTTTTCTGCATCTATTGAGATAACCATGTGGTTCTTATTCTTGCTCCTGTTGATGTGATGAATAATATTAATTGATTTGCGTATATTGAACCAGCTTTGCATCCCTGAAATGAATCCTGTTTGATCATGGTGTATGATTTTTTGGATGAATTGTTGAAGTCGATTGGCCAAAATTTTGTTGAGAAGTTTTGCATCAATGTTCATCAAAGAAATGGGTCTATAGTTCTCTTTCTTTGATGAGTCCCTGCCTGGTTTTGGGATGAGGGTTATGATGGCTTCATAGAATGTGTTCGGTAGTGAGCTTTCTCTTTCAATTTCATTGAAGAGTTGGAGGAGTATTGGTGTGAGCTCTGCTTTGAAGGCCTTGTAAAATTCCGCTGTAAAACCATCTGGTCCTGGACTTTTCTTAGCTGGGAGGTCTCTTATTGCTGTTTCTATTTCGATGCTTGATATGGGCCTGTTAAGCTGGTTTAACTCATCTTGGTTTAGTTTTGGCATGTCAATATTTGCTAGGAAAAGGTCCATTTCTGTCAAGTTCTCAAACTTATTAGCATAAAGTTTTGAGAAGTATTCCCTTATAATGTTCTGAATCTTGGTTGTTTCCGTGGTGATGTTTCCATTCTCATCTCTGAGTTTATTAATTTGGGTGTGTTCTCTCCTTTTTCTGATAAGGTTTGCTAAGGGTCTGTCAATTTTGTTAAGTTTTTCGAAGAACCAACTCTTTGTTTTGTTGATTCTTTCTATAGTTTTTTTGGATTCTAATTCATTTAATTCTGATTTAATTTTGATTATTTCTTTCCGTCTACTGGATTGGGGTTTATCTTGCTGCTCTTTTTCAAGGAGGTTTAGATGTGTCATTAAATTATTAGTTTCCGATCTCTCCAATTTGTTGATGTAGGAGCTCAGAGCTATAAACTTGCCTCTGAGTACTGCCTTTGCTGTGTCCCAGAGGAGCTGGTAATTTGTGTGTTCATTTTTGTTGAATAGCATGAACATTTGAATTTCCTTTCTAATCTCTTCCATGACCCACTCATGATTCAGCAGTGTGTTGTTCAGCCTCCATGTGATACCGGACTTTCTTTGGTGGCTTTTGGTGTTGAGTTCTAATTTTATTCCCTTGTGGTCAGAGAGAATGCAAGGTATAACTTCAATGTTTCTGAATTTAGACAAGTTTGCTTTGTGGCCTAAAATGTGGTCTATTTTAGAAAACGTCCCATGTGCTGCTGAGAAGAACGTGTATTCTGATGCTGCTGGGTGAAATGTTCGGTAAATGTCTGTTAAGTCTAGTTGATCTATGCAGCTGTTTAGATCTGCGGTTTCTCTGTTGAGTTTTTGCCGAGTTGATCTATCTAGTGGGGAGAGTGGTGTGTTAAAATCCCCAACGATTAATGTCTTTGGATCTATCTGGGATTTGAGGGAAAGTAGTGTTTCTTTGATAAATTTGGGTGCTCCATTGTTTGGGGAATAGATATTTAGAATTGTAATATCCTCCTGAAGGAGAGATCCTTTAATTAGTATGTAGCGACCTTCTTTATCTCTTCTCACGAATTTTAATTTGAAGTCTATTTTATCTGATATTAGGATTGCAACTCCCGCCTGTTTATGAGGGCCGTTTGCTTGGTAGATTTTGTTCCAGCCTTTAACCTTGAAAATATGTTTGTTTTTACGGGCAAGATGTGACTCCTGCAGGCAGCAGATAGAAGGGTCTTGTTTTTTAATCCAACTAGACAGTCTATGTCGCTTAATTGGAGAGTTCAGTCCGTTAACATTAAGAGATAGGACTGAGAGGTATTTGGGAGTTCCTGCCATGTTATCCACCTTCTTGGGGGCTGTGAAAACTGGGTTCTTCCTAAGGTTCTTGGATTCTCAGTTTGGGTGCAGTTTCTTGGCCTTTGTTGCGTTCTTGTTGGTTTTCTATGTGTAGGACATCTTTAAGAATCTTTTGCAGGGCTGGTTTGGTGGAGATGTATTGTTTCAATTTTTCTTTGCTATGGAAGGTTTTTATTTGGCCTTCAGTTATGAAGGAGAGTTTAGCTGGGTACAGTATTCTTGGTTGATAGTTGTTTGTTTTTAGGGCATGGCATACATCATTCCAGGCTCTTCTTGCTTTGATTGTCTCTGGTGAGAAATCTGAGGTGATTCTAATTAGTTTCCCTTTATAGGTGATTAACCTTTTCTCCTTGACAGCTTTAAGGATCTTTTCCTTGGTCTGGGTTGATCCTGTGTGGATTATAATGTGACGGTGGGATGTCCTATTCTGGTCTGGTCTATTTGGGGTTCTAAAAGCTTCTTGTATCTGAATAGGCCTATCTTTTTGTATGTTTGGGAAGTTCTCTGCTAGGATCCTGTTAAACAAATTTCCTAGACCATTAACTTCTGTTTCTAGGTGCTCCTCTACACCCATTATCCTTAGATTGGGCCTTCTGATGGTGTCTTCCAGGTGTTGGATAGACCTATCATATTTCTTGGACTTGTCTTGGATGGTTGTATGTTCTTTCTCTGTAATATCTAGGCTGTCTTCAATCCCTGAGATTAGATCTTCTGCATGGTCTAACCTGCTGTCAAGACTCTCTACTTTGTTTTTTATCTCTTTTCCTTCTAATTGGTCAGCTTTGATGGCTTCAAGTTCTTTGTTGAAGCTCTGTTTTAGGTCTTGTATGAATTTCTTTACTTCCTTAATTTGGTGTTCAGTGTTTGTTCTCAAATCACTTAGTTGATTGGTTATGGTTTCTTTGGACTCCCATTCCTTCTGTTGGGTTCCATTCAGCCTTCCCTTTGTGGTCTCCCTGACTTCCTTCAGCTCTTTGTTAATGGATTCCATGAATGTCTTTAGTGATCTTTGTGTATTCTCTACCTGGTCTCTTAATTCGTGAATTACTCTTTGATTAGTTTCCTCCCTTCTGTGGGATTCCTGCAGTTCTCTTTGAGTGTTCTCTGCCTGCTCACGCCATTCCTCCCTTTCTCTTTGAGTATTCTCAAGTTGTTCACGCAAATCCTGTATCAGTTTTTGAGAAGCTTCCTCACGCTTATGATGTTCCTGTATAAACTTCTGGGATGCCTCCTCTCTCTCCCTATCACGCTCATACAGAGTCCTTTGTACATTGTCAAACTTCTCATTTATCATGTTTGCTATTAGTGTTTGTAGAGCTATTTGGGAACTCTCCTCTGGATTATTCTTTATCTGTTCTAATCCCTGATTATCAAGGTTGGGAATTGAGATACCCGAATTTGCCATTTTTCTTGTGTTTTTCCGGCTTACTCGGCCCATTTGAGATACAGATTGCACCAGTTTTGTGCTAGAACACTATCTTAAGGCAACCATCAACCAAAGTTTGCATTTGTACAGTCAATAGTCTACAGATACAATCTAGTTCAACAGATACATCTATTCAACATCAAATGACTATATGTTAAAGGACTTCGAACCGCAGAAAAGAATTTGGAAAACCAGAAATTATTAGGATTAGGGAGAGATGTGGGTAAAAAATAGGAATAGATTGGTGTGGGGAGGCACAGGGAGAGTTAACTATGTCCTAATCACAGTGCAGGAAATGGGTTGGGTAGGATGCAAGTAGAGAGAGAGAGAAAAAGAAGAGACGGAAAGGGGAATAAAGAGAGACCAGAAAAAGAATAGAAACGTAAAAATTAATGTTATTATAGAGGTTAAAAGACCGTCTATTTAGAGAGGAATGTGAATATGTTCAGAGAAGGGGAGGGACATAGAGGAGATGTGGACAGCTTTAAGGATGGGAAAGGGAGAAGAAAAGATCAGAAGTTCAGTAGAGCTAGATAAAAAACAAAAAGATAATTAAGAATGAAAGAAAAAGAGAAAGAAGACAAGAAAAGAAAGGAAAACTCTCATTCACGTATTCCTAAAATAAAAATTATAAGATGAGAAAAAAAAATTACTGGAAAACAATTATTTTTTCAGAAGAGGCAAAAATTAAAGATTAATAAAAGTTTTAGAAGGGAAAAAATTTATATATATATATATATATATATATATATATATATATATATATAAGGTAACAAAAAACAAAAAACAAGCAAAAAAAATAAAAGAAGAAGAAGAAAAAAAAAAAAAAGTCTTTTGATTTTTTTTTTTTTGGGGGGGGAGGAGTGGGAGGAATCCTGTATCTCCCTTTTGTCTGCGACCAGTCTCTTGTTGTAGTCTCTGGTCAGCTTGAGGTCCTGTGGCTTGATTGGTTTCTTAAGTCGGTTGGTTGGAAGAGGCAGAAAAATGCTCTGCTTTACCCAAGATTTTGAGATCCCCCTCCCAGGTTAGTTTTCTGGGAGGGTGGTCTGCTTTGAGAGTCACAAAAGAGGGGGATGTGGTTATGAGGCTAGGTTCTGGGTAGGGTTGAGGCCTTTCAACAAACAGTAGCTTTTCCCTGGGGCTATTTTGTGATAGAGCTCACAGCGCCCAGCCTGGAGCCATTCTCAGGGTTTCTGTTTTTCAATTGATTGTGGTGGCTGCTAGAGGGAGGGGCAGCCTCTGGCTCTGGTTACCCAGTGACGCTAGGCACTCCGATGGCTGGCGCCTGAGCTGGGTGACTTTTCCCTGGATGGAGCTGAGTCTGGCAGGTCACTTCGGCGTTAAGTTCTTGTGACCTGCTAAATGACTCGTTTTATTCCAAGGCCTGAGCTGGAGCTAGCAGCAACTCCGAGCTTTGTCGGTATCCAAGATGGAGATCACCGGTGCTGGGGGGGGAGGGGTGGCCTTCCCTCCTCTGCTCCCTGAGGAGTGAGGATGTCGGGCTTGTACTCACGCCGAGTCTTGGATCCTGGGTCGTCTCTGGTCTGCAAACAGCAGGATGAAGATGTTCGCTCCTTGTCGGTTCTTGTTGGTGTTGAGTAGAATCCGCTCGTCCGCTGCGTCTGGCTCCTTCGTCCCCGACTCTCTGTGTCTCAGGTATGACTCCCGCGGCGGTGGTCGCTGCCGCGACCCCGCCGCCGGAGCGGCAGCTGGTGCGTTTCCTTGGCTTCCCCTCTCTTGTCTAACTCTCTGTCCTGTGATGGTACACTTGGTGTGATTCTCTGGCTTAGGACTGTTCACTGGAACTCTAAACCTACTTTCTATGCGAGAGCTTGTTCAGATTCCAGCTTCTCCTCCGCCATCTTCCCGGAACCCCCCGAAATACAGGTTTTAGATTGTGCACAGAAACAACTATATTGTTGGAACCTGAGGCCATCAGTCTCCTAAACAAACATTATAGATAGCAATTGCCAGATTGTGATTTTAAGGAGGGTAATGATAGTTTGTTTTTTAAAAAATAATTTTAGGCTAGCACTGGTGGCTCAGGGCTATAATCCCAGCCACTCAGGAGACTGAGATCTGAAGATCATGGTTCAGAGCCAGCCCCAGCAGGAAAGTCTATGAGATTCTTATCTCCAGTTAACCATCAGAAAACCAGAAGCGGCACTGTGCCTCAACTGGTAGAGTGTTTGCCTTTTACAGAAGAGTGCTGCGACAGCATCCCGGCCCAGAGTTCAAGCCCCATGACAAAATAATGATAATAATGATAATAATAATAACAATAATGATAACAATAATAATGCCTTTATGATGTTATTAAGGTGTTGTATAGAAAGGCTACCATTTCATAAGTTTTTTATTATTTTCTAAAGGTTACAAACAAGCCCATCTTCATTGCCAAGAGCCATTATTTTGTCATCTGCATTCCAGCTAATCTGTCTGTACACGCAATTTGAACTAGAAAGCAAAGCAAACTAATTTTGACAATAAATATGTTTTTCTCTATACATCTTATAACTTAATTCTGATAACACAAATTTAAAAAAAATCCCTATTACTCATCCTAATTACATGGCAGCCATTCTTGTCTGCAAGTTGAATTAATAAAACAAACATTCTAAGAATAATTTATTTAATGACACAGAGGCCAGTTAGTATTAAATATCAGTCATGGTTAACTTTGCAAAATACACTACTTTCTATAATAGAAAATAAAATACGCCCACTTGCAGCTGGGAAGTTCTCAGTGGTAGACTGCTTGCCTTGTAGGCATGAGGCCCTGGTTTCTATCCCTCAGCACCACATAAGCAGAAAATCCCAGATGTGGCGATGTGGCTCAAGTAGTAGGGCACTAGCCTTGAGATGAAGAGCTGAAACCCAGGCCAAGAGTTCAGGCCACTCGACTGACCATGTATATATATACACAACATATATATATATATATATATATATATATATATATATATATATATATACATACATATATACCCACTTACCATAAGAACATATATATTTCAAGGTCGTTAAAAATAGGTACACATTTTTCTTTTTTTCCATTCTTCCGGAGTTTTTATTTTCCAGAATCACCTCTTTGCTAATATTTTATTATTCCCCAAGTCTGTGTGGCCCTATTCTTTTGGGTTTCTTTAGCCTACTTCGTACATGCCAAGCTTATTCAACTATTATATATGTATATGAATAACTTGAAAATGCCTATTTCCAATCAAATCTCTTTGTATACATTTCTGATGCTTAACTGCCATTAAAAACTTGTTAAACAGAAATTATTTCCTTATATTATGATATTAGTATATAAATAACTTTAGGAAAGTAAAGGAATATCACCAATAAGTAAAATTTATGATTGCTATATTAATGTTAACCATTAATTAATACAATGTTTATCCTTTTAACTTATTAGAGTGCTGAAGTGAAAGTGTCAATGTATAAGGGGTTGGGGTCCCTGGGTAAAGGTCACGAAATCACCAGGACACAGGGCATGGAGAGTGCAAACAGCAATTTCCACTGCATGCTTTGCTTTATTGCTAGTGGGTATTTAAAGACAAGCAAGCATTATCTTTGCCAAGATTTAGTCAGAAGACTTTCCCACAAAGAATTTCAACAGATACAATTTAGCTCAAACTATGAGACATATCTTTGTATATTTTTATCTAAACTATTTTAGAGCAAGTTCAAACCACTTCCCAGTACTCAGGAAAATGATTGACTAGATGTTCGTCTATGCTTAAGTAAGCAGAAGAGCTACTTCGTCAGCTCCTAGGAATCTGTGACATGTGTTTTGAGATAGGGAGAGAGAACATGTAACCTCTCTAGCCCTGCATGCCAAGAGCTTTGCACATACACAAATACAGTCCTCAGATAATCCTGAGGCTGGAGCCTGCATCATTCATCCCTCCAACACAGACCCTAAGTCTTCACAGGAAAGGAGATTAACTTTTTGTGTGCTACTTGACCTCAGGACCTTACTTCTCATTCTACCTTTGCGCTGAAGGCTTGGGCTCTACTATTTTTCACAGCTCCACTTTCCTACTCATTTACGGGATTAATTATAGATAAGAGTCTCACAGACTTTCTTGCCTGGGCTGGATTAGAAACTTGATGCTCAACCTCAGTCTCTGAGGCAGCCAATCTTATAGGCATGAACCGTAAATGCCTAGTTTCTGTAAGAGTGAAAGGTACTGATTTGAAGCCCAGTAAACAAAACCAAAACCAAAAAGACAGCATATAAGTATATTGAGAGACTATTAAATCAAACATAATTATATGTGGGCTTCTGGGAGAAGAAAATCAGAGAACAATTATCACTATTATCTTTTATGAATCTTTAAAATCAGAAATTAGTGTTGAAGGCATGGCTCAGTTGGTAGAACTTAGCGGAAAACAGTCAGATATTAAATTTGAGTCCCAGTGTTGGATCTTAAATAAACAAATTTGGAAAATAAATAAGAAATTGTTTCTTAAGAGTAAAATGCCTAAAGGTGACTCCTGTATGAGTTTATGGTTCAATGTGACTGCTACTGAGGAAAAACTGAAAATGCTCAGGAAGACAGAATTTTAGAATTAAGCAATGACCATATGCATAGCAGATCTTAGCACCTGTAATTCGATACTACATGAAGTGTATTATATTAATGACATAAAAAATGTTGTACACATTAATACTGCTCATAAAATATATTTTGCTTCATGCTCTATCTCTGAATAGTTGATTCATTTCTTTCCAAAATGCTACTAAATATATACAGTCTTTCAACAACAACTCCAAAAAATATACTTTATCACTTAAATTTAGAATATTATGTATTTTTGTCTATTTCGGAGAATCACAATAACTTTTATTTTGTTCTTTAACTATTTATTTTGGTGAGGCATATTTTTACAAAAAACGATGGGAGAACCCTTAGAAGATTACATGATTTAAATACAAGTAACATAGCTGGGCACCAGTGGCTCATTCATATCCTAAAGAGGCTAAGATCTGAGAATTGTGGCTAATCAGACTGGGCAGGAAGGAACTTGCATTCCCTAAGCTCTAACTAATAACCAACAAAGATGAAAGTAGAGCTATGGCAAGTGGTAGAGCACTAGCCTCATGTAAAAACAAATCAAAACAAACAAAAAGAGGACTGGCACACACAAGAAAATCTAAGTGACAGGAATAGAGTTCTGAGAGCTTCTGGGTATCACCTCAACTTCCTAATGGGATATGCACATGGGAATTTAAAATATTTTTCATTTTTAAAAATAAATTAAAAATTTTAGTCACAATGAAGAATTTTCATATGGTCAAACAAGTACTAAATTGGGCAATGAGGATAGCTCATTTTATGTTTTCATGAGCAGAAATACTTTGCAGTTGGATTTGAAAACACTATTATATTTTAATTTTGCCATGGCATCATTTTGATTCAAGTTAAAGTACTTGGCCTATGGAACATTAATGGATAAGATATGAAATCTCATCACAAATCTCCACAATTGAGAACTGATTCCTATTATGTGTAAATTCTTCATGCATGTCACTCAATGATAAAGTCCCGCAAGATACCTTCATTCACTCATAGACTTTCAAAAAAAACTAAGCAGTCTGCCTAGCATGGTGGACATCTCTAGTTTGGAATGTAACTTGCAAGATGGGAACAGAGCAACCGGAGGGGAGACTTCAGACCATGGCAACTCATTTTGGTTTAATTGATGTCCCTGATGAGAATGTTTATGTCAAAAGTTTCACCACCAAGGTTTCAAAGGTGATGCTGTAGGACAATCCCTTCCCCTCATCAGTTTTCAATAACTTAAGGATTTGTTTTCAGAGTATGACTATAAGATTAGGAGAATCAAAAAAATCTGAAGTATTCTAATACATTGGAATAAACTATTTTTCCATCCTATACACAGTTAGAGTGAGATTAAAAGAGATATTCTTAATTCTATAATAATGTCTAAGATACAACACAATTACTTTAAACATTTTTCTGGATCATCAAAGCTGTAATCTGAAAAGAAAATGTTCCTGAGGCAAAAGTTGAGAATTCTCACTCGTACCACACCCCCACCGCCAAAATTATTTTTTTGGTCATTCAAATTTATCAGTAGGTGGATGAGACTCTTATAGGTTTAAAATTAAAGCCATTTGTTTTCAATTTTTTTTATTTTGGGAAAAGGGACTAGGATATTAGAGATATTCAGTATTAAGACAGATAAATCACATCTAATATAGTAGAACATAGACTAATCATCACTGCTTTTGGAAAGCCTTGCTTTATTTCTAGAGATTCCTATACTTTCCTTCAAGGTATCTGTCTAATATTCTCTTTTTTTTCTGGTACTTGGTTCTGAGCTGCTTTTATTCAAAGTTAGTGGTCCACCACTTGAATCACAACACCACTTCCAGATTTTTCTGTGATTAGTAGGAGATAAGTGTCTCATGGACGGCAGGTGTGAGCCATCGGTGCTCAGGCATTCTCAGAAGTGGGGCTGTGAATATAAGTAGTAGAGCAGTAGCTTTGAGCAAAAGACCTCAGGTACAGGATCCAGGCCCTGAGTTCTAGCCATATATCTAGCAAAAATAAGAAAAAAGAAAAGAAAAAAGAGGTAGAATCTTTAAGACATGATCATGAAGGAGAACTCTGCCCTCATATACAGATGAGTTCATTATGCAAATAAACTTGTTGCAAAGTCAGTATAGTGTTACCCTCTCAGTCTCTCATTCATGCTTTTTTGCCTTTCTAATATTCTTCATGGGGAGACACAGCAAAAAGACCTCAGTTACATATTTGAACACCATGCTCCGGTGCTCTGTTTGACTCATTTCTTTGAGATAAGAATAACAGGTGGACCCATTGCAACAATGAGATGTACAAGTTGTTATGTCGAAAAACGAATTTATCAACTTTGGTAAAGGGTAGGGAGAGGATCGAGGGGGAAGGGAGAAATATGGGAAGGGATGGGAAGGGAAAAAACGAGGCAACAATGCTTGATAAGGAATGTACTCGTTATCTTGCCCATGTAATTGTAACCCCTCTGTATGGTATTTTCACAATAAAAACAAAAAACAAATATATATATATATATATATATATATATATATATGAATAAAAAATAATAACAAAGACAAGGTTTGTGGAGGGGAAGGGAAGAAACAAATGGTTTAAATAGGGATACAGCTGGACCCATTGCAACAATGAGATGTACAAGACATTACGTCGATAAACGAACTTTACAACTTTGGCGGGGGTGGGGGAGGTGATGGGACGGGAAACAAAGGAGGAGGCAAAAATGTCTGATAAGAAATATACTCATTACCTTGCCCATGTAAATGCTACCCCTCTGTATGGCATTTTCACAATTAAAAAAAAATAACAAAGACAAGGTTGATTTTGGCTAGAAGTGCAAAAGGAACAGAATGTATTAATCAACGGTCAGAACACTGAACAAGAAACCTGTGTACAATGAAAAATACTTGCTCTCTCAGTGTTTTAGAGGTTAGGGGAGCTTATAGGTAAATAATTTCTCCTAGATACTTCAATTTAACACTTGCTACTACTGCTTTCATGGATCTTTTTGTACACAGCAAACCACAAGTGCAGTCACTGACTTAGAACTTTTCTAACTCCTTCTATTTTTACTTCATTAGGATTAAAGTGAAAGAAAATCCCCAGGTATTTGTTAAAGAGTGGTTCATAGCCTTACCTAATGACATGGGAGGCACTGGTGGACCCCAGAATAATGTGTACAGTCTTCTTATGATACACTCTGGAAACGTGTGGAAGTGGAAGGTGGTGCAGAACAAAGAGGAAGATTTAAACGATAAAAAGGAATAATTGAAAATAGACAATCTTTTACAAAATTACTTTATTACAAACTCAATTATTCATAGAAAAAAAGTAGCTTAAGAACCTTCAATTCATTGCAAAAAATCACAACGTATGAGGTAAGACAAAATATAGAAAAACTAGCCCTAAATATACTTCATCGAGAAAATGTACTCAATTTGCATCCATCTGTCCAGTGAGGAACATTTTTTTTTTTGTCAGTTGTGGGACTCGGGATTCTGGGTCTGATTTGAGCTTTTCAGCTCAAGGCTAGCGCTCTACCACTTAAGCCACTGCACCACTTCCAGTTTTCTTACAGGTTTATTGCAGATAAGAGTCTCATGAACTTTCCTGCCTGAGATAGCTTTTAACTGCAATCCTCAGATCTCAGCCTCCTGAGGAGTTAGAATTACAACCATGAGCCACTAGCGCTGGCTTGACATTGTTTTTCTTATCTGTCCTTTCGAAATTGTCAAGATTCTAACACTGTTGTAGCATTACTTAAGTATAAATATTATAACAACTAGAAATCGAAGAAGCTACTAATCCTACCTGTCAAGATAGATAGTGATAATTATTTCAAGTTATTGCTTAGCCATGTATCATCACTATTCAAATCTATTCTTAATTTGACAAGATTTGATTATAGACTGATTTTCCAAATTCACTATATTTTTAAGAAAATTTTTCTAGTGATATGTGTCAGTAAAGCATGCTTTAGATAAAATCGCTATACTGTATGGCTTAAAATACAAAATAATTTGTAAATATGGTTTTAGAACTCTAAAATCAATGACTGAACCAGGTCTGTCATTATTTTTATGTACCTCAGAAATTCATAGGAATTATTCTATACACTGTATCAGATTTCTCAAGCTAAGATATAGAATAAAGTATATGACTTGGATACCTAAAAATAAAGCAATATCATTTCTCCAAATACTTTGTTCGTGTTAGTCCTGAAAATTCACCTTATAATATCTTATTAATAGAAATACTTGTCGGGTACTGGTGGCTCACGCCTGTCATCCTAAAAACTCAGGAGGCTGAGATCTGACGATCGCGGTTCAAAGCCAGCCTGGGCAGGAGAGACCGTGAGACTCCTATCTCCAATAAACCACCAGAAAACCGGAAGTGGTGCTGTTACTCAAGTGGTAGAGCACTCGCCTACAGCTGAAGAGCTGAGGGATAGCGCCCAGGCCCAGAGTTCAAGCCCTACGACCGACAAAAAAAAATACTTACCAATTTTGTGATGATACAGAGATATTTAAATCTATACAGTTTTCAGTTGTTTACTTCTCTGAAAGGTTCCCACACTTGTTCTCTTTTACATTTAAAGAAGATATATGTCATTTGGATATAGGTTCTAATTGAAAACTTAAAAAAATGTAAGGTAGATGCCAATGTCTCATTCCTGTAATCATAAGCTGATGAGATCATGGTTCTAATTCAGCCCAAGAAGGAAAGCTAATGAGACCTTATCTCTAATTAACCACCAAAAAGACAGAAGTGGGGCTGTGGCTCAAGTGGCAGAGAACTAGCCTTGAGCACAAAAGTTCACAGACATTGTCCAGGACCAAAATTCAAGCCCCGAAAATCTACCCCGTCATCAAACAGGGCTGGAATTCAGCTTAGCAGCTTAGCATGCATGAGTTTTGATCCTTAACACAAGAAAAGGAAGGGATTGGGTGAGAGAAGAGAGGAGAGAGAAAAGAAGAGGGATAATAACTGTATATGGAAAAGAGGGTAGCTCTGCATAATAAATGATGTTCACTAGGGAACATGGTCATACAAACATTTTCTGTAAAGAAACAGAGTAAGTAAGTATGTCCAGGCCTTGGGAGCCACATGATATCCCATACGTTTTACATTCTGCTGTGGCAGTGTGACAGAGGACACAGATAGAAATAATATATTAAAACTTTACTAACATTAACTGAAACTTGAATTCTATTTTTATTTAAAATATGGCTAGGTAAACTGACTGTCTGAATTTTTAATTTCATGTAATTTTGCTTACGTTAAGTGTTGTCACTTACAGGTTTGTGGCTGGCTACTCAACTGAGTAGAACAAGTTTGGCCTCTGATGAAGTTTCTAGAGCACCTCCAAAGTCATCCAGGAACAGAAGCCATGGAACTCATTCAGTTTTTCAGTAGTCACATAAGAAACAGTAAAATAGGAAAATAAATAAAACCTATAATAAAAACCACCAAAAGAGCTTTAATCAAAATTCAGCATAATTATCAGATGTCATCATTCTGAGTATTACAGATGTGAACTACTCTCAGCTGTTTGTTAGTTTTTTTTTAAATACCAAGACAGCAGTGTATTTTATATTAGACGCATCTCCTTCCTGCATTCAGCAGTCATTTATACCCAAGGACTACTGTAATGGATGAGGTACAATTAGCCCTACTTTGTAGTTTGCTAGGAACTACAAGGAGTCAGCTAGAATTCACCATAGGAAAACAAATCGATTAAATAGGGATATAGGTGGACCCATTGCAATAATGAGATGTAAAAGTCGTCATGTCGAAAACCAACTTTACAACTTTGGTGCGGGGGGGGGAGGGGGGAGAGGATGGGAAGGCATGAGAAGGGGAAACAAAGGATGAGGCTACAATGCTTGATAAGAAATGTACTCATTATCTTGCCCATGTAATTGTAACCCCTCTGTACAGTATTTTCACAATAAAAAATTAAAAAAATAAAATAAATGAGGAAGCTGGGTACAGGTGGCTCACACATGTAATCCTAACTACTCATGAGACTGAGATGTGAGGATTGCAGTTCAAAGCCAGCCCAGGTAGGAAAGTTCATGAGATTCTTTTTATCTTTTTAGTTTCTTTTTCATTGTAAAAATACAATACAGAGAGTTTACAATTACATGGGCAATGTAATGAGTACATTTCTGATCAATTATTTTTGCATCCTCCTTTATTTCCCTTTACCATCTCTTCCCATCCACCCCAACCCAATACACCCCTCGCCCACTGCCAAAATTGTAAAGTTTGTTTGTTGACATAAAGACTTGTACATCTTATTATTGCAATGGGTCCACCTGGATCCCTACTGAAACAATTTGTTTTTTCCCTTCCCCTCCACTAAGTATACCAGTATCAAATACAGTGAAAAAAGGGTTATACTGTGAGGGAAGAACATACAAAGCAACAAAGAAATAATCTTATGAATATGTTAGGAATAATCGCAAGAAACAAAAAATAAACATTTGAATCCTTATCTTGGGGTTCATTTCATCTAATATCAACTTATCTGTTTCTGCTTGTCTCAGATATATACTAGTTATTGCAAATAGGGGAAGCTTGGAACCAGTGTTTCCTTGGTCCTGGCTTACTTCACTTAATATAATTTTTTCCAAGACTTTCAATTTCCTAGCAAATGGGGCAATATCCTTCTTTTGATAGAGCAAAGAAATGTGGTATATGTACCACATTTTCTTGCTCCATTCATCTAGTGAGGAGCATCAGGGTTGGTTATACTTCTTAGCTATGGTAAAGAATGCTGCAATAAACATTGTTGTGCTGGTAGCTTTAGTGTGGTCTTGTTTGTGATCATTTGGGTAAATGCCCAAAAGTGGGATTGCTGGGTCATGGGGAAGCTCTATGTGGAGTCTGTTGTAGACCCTCCATACTGCTTTCCAAAGTGGTTGAACAAGTTTACACTCCCACCAACAATGCAGTAAGGTTCCCTTCTGTCCACATCCCCTCCAGCATCTGTTGTTATTAGAGTTCTTGATTATAGCCATTCTAACTGGAGTGAGGTGGTATCTCAATGTTCTTTTGATTTGAATATCTTTTATGGCTAGGGAGGTGAACAATTCTTCATGTGTCTACTGGCCATCCTTCTTTCTTCTTCAGAGAAGTTCTCACTTCAAGATTTTAGTCCACTTATTAATTGGGCAGTTGATGCTTTGAGGATTTGTTGGAGGATTTAATTTTTTGAGTTCTAAGTATATTTTAGATAGGAGATCCTTGTCCGTTGTATGGCTAGTTTGGGCCTTCTATTGTTCTTGCTAGCTAAGTCCTTTGCCAAGCAGAAGCTCTGCAATTTCATGCAATACCATTTGTCCAACCTTTCTTTGATTTGTTTTGTTTCTGGGTCTCTATTAAGAAAATATTTTCCTGCACCAAGGAAACCTAGAGTTCCTCCTGTTCCATACTGTAATGTTTTCATTGTTTGCTTTGATACTGAGATCTTTGATCCATTTGGAGTTGATTCTGGTACAGGGTGACATATAAGAATCTAGCTTTAATTTTCTACAAATGATTAACCAATTTTGCTGGCACCATTTACAAAAGAGGCTGGCTTTCTTCCATTCTATTTTTTAGCTCCCTCATTAAAGATTAGATGGCTATAGTTCTGTCAGAACACTTCTGTGTTCTCATTTCTATTCCATTGGTCCTGAGGTCTTTCCTTGTGCCTGGACCAAGCTGTATTGATTACTATGGCTTTGTAGTAGAGTTTCAAATTTGTTATTGATATTCTTACAACACTGTTCTTTCTATTCAGGATCGTTTTTGCTATTCGAGGTCTTTTATTGTTGTGTATGAATTTTTGGATTGTCTTTTCTATTTCCTTGAGAAATTAGGTTGGAATATTGATAGGAATCCTGTTGAATTGGAAGATAGCCTTGGGAAATATTGCCATTTTCACGATATTGCTTCTGCCAATCCAGGAGCATGGGAGTTTTTATCACTTTCTAAGTTCTATGTTGATTTCCTTCTACAGGTTTGTAAAGTTTTCATCATAGAGGTCCTTCAGTTCTTTGTTTATAGTTAAGTTCTAGGTATTTTATTATTTGTGGAGCTATTATGAACAGAGTTTCTTTCCTGATTTCAGCCACGCTTTTTTCAAGGTTAGCATACAGAAAAGCCATTGATTTTTGAGAGTAAATATTATACACTGTTACTTTGCCAAAGTTTTGAATCAGCTCGAGTAATTTGACAATGGAGTCGGTGGGATTCATTAAATACAAGATCATGGCATCTGCAAAGAGGGAGAGTTTTACTTCTTCTTTCCCTATTGGGATCTCTTTTATGTTTCCATCTTGTTTTATTGCTGAAGCTACGCATTCTAATATTAGATTGAAGAGATATGGAGAGGTTGGACATCCTTGTCTCATTTCTGAGTTAAGTGGAAATGGCTTGAGGTTTTCTCCATTAAGAATAATGCTGGGTATTTTATTTTTTGTGGGGCTATTACAAATGGAGTTGCATTCCTAATTTCAGCCCCACTTTTCTCATTGTTGGCATACAGAAAAGTCATTGATTTTTGAGGGTTAATTTTATACCCTGCTACTTGCCAAAGTTTTGAATCAGTTTGAGTAATTTGGGAGTGGAATCTATGGGATGCTTTAAGTACATGATCATGTCATCTGCAAAGAGGGAGAGTTTTATTTCTTTTTTCCCTATTTGGAACCCATTTATGTCTGCAACTTGTCTTATTGCTGTAGCTAGGCATTCTAATGCAAGGTTGAAGAGAAGGGAAGAGTGTGGACATGCTTGTATTGTACCTGAGTTAAGAGGAAATGGTTTAGTTTTTCACCATTAAGTATAATGCTGGCTGTAGGTTTGTCATATACAGACTATTGTATTGAGGAATGTTCCATGGATTCCTAATTTTTCCAAAACCTTCATCATGAAGAGGTGTTGGATCTTGTCGAATGCTTTTTCTGCATCTATTGAGATAACCATGTGGTTCTTATCCTTGCTCCTGTTGATGAGATGAATAATATTAATTGATTTACGTATATTGAACCAGCTTGGCATCCCTGAAATGAATCCTGTTTGATCATGGTGTATGATTTTTTGGATAAATTGTTGAAGTTGATTGGCCAAAATTTTGTTGATAAGTTTTGTATCAATGTTCATCAAAGAAATGGGTCTATAGTTCTCTTTCTTTGATGAGTCCCTGCCTGGTTTTGGGTTGAGCGTTATGATGGCTTCATAGAATGTGTTTGGTAGTGAACTTTCTCTTACAATTTCATTGAAGATTTGGAGCAGTATTGGTGTGAGCTCAGCTTTGAAGGCCTTGTAGAATTCCGTTTTAGAACCATCTGGTCTTGGACTTTTCTTAGCTGAGAGGTCTCTTATTGCTGTTTCTATTTCAATGCTTGATATGGGCCTGTTAAGATGGTTTGACTCATCTTGGTTTAGTTTGGGCATGTCAATATTTTCTAAGAAAAGGTCCATTTCTGCCAAGTTCTCAAACTTATTAGCATAAAGTTTTGAGAAGTATTCCTTAAAATGTTCTGAATCTTGGTTGTTTCCGTGGTGATGTTTTCATTCTCCTCTCTGAGTTTATTTATTTAGGTGTGTTCTCTTCTTTTTCTGATAACATTTGCTAAGGGCCTGTCAATTTTTTTAATTTTTCGAAGAACCAACTCTTTGTTTTATTGATTCTTTCTATCGTTTTTTGGATTCTAATACACTTAATTCTGATTTAATTTTAATTATTTCTTTCCGTCTACTGGATTGGGGTTTATCTTGTTGTTCTTGTTCAAGGAGGTTCAGATGTCTCATTAAATTGTTGGTTTCAGTTCTCTCCAATTTGTTGTTGTAGGAACTCAGAACTAATTTTTGTTGAACAGCATGAACTTTTGAATTTCCTTTCTAATCTCTTCCTGGACCCACTTGTGATTCAGCAGTGTGTTTTCAGCCTCCATGGGTTACCAGACATTTTTTGGTGGCTTTTGGAGTTGAGATCTAATTTTATTCCCTTGTGGTCAGAAAGAATGCAAGGTATAGCTTCAATGTTTCTGAATTTGGACAAGTTGGCTTTGTGGCTTACAACTGGGTCTATTTTGTAAAATGTTCCATGTGCTAAGCTATGAAACCAACCCAGATGCCCCTCAGTAGATGAATGGATCAAGAAAATGTGGTATATATACACAAAGGAATTCTATGCCTCCATCAGAAAGAATGACATTGCCCCATTTTTAGGATATGGAAAGACTTGGAACAAATTATATTAAGTGAAGTAAGCCAAGCCCAAAGAAACATAGGTCCCATGATTTCCGTTATTTTCAATATCTAGTATATGTCTGAGTCAAGCAGAATAGGCCAGATAATGGGATGCTAGGAAAATGAACCCTAAGATATGTATTTTAAATATTTTAAATATTTTTTTCCTTTCATGCATTTGTTTCTAACGCAATTATAAGATTATTTCTTTTTTGCTTTGTATGTCCCTCCCCCACAGTATAACCCCTGCTTTCACTGTATTTGATGACGGTATAATTTGTGGAGGGGAAGGGGAAAACAAGTCGTTTAAATAAGGATATAGGTGGACCTTTTGCAATAATGAGAAGTAAGGTTTAGTTTTGGCATTTCAATATTTGTGCCATGTTCTCAAACTTATTTCATAAAGGTTTGAAATATATTCCTTTATAATGTTCTGAATATTGGTGTTTCTGTGGTAATGTTCCCATTCTCATCTCTGAGTTTATTTATTTGGGTGTGTTTTCTTCTTTTCCTGATAAGATTTGCTAAGGGTCTGTAAATCATATTAATTTTTTCAAAGAATCAACTCTTTTTTATTCTTTTTCTGGTTTATTTGGAGTATAATTCTTGTAATTATTATTTAAATTAATTCTTTCCGTCTTCTGGATTGAGGTTTATATTGCTGATCTTTTTCAAGGAGGTTCTGATGTCTCATTAAGTTGTTGATTTCAGATGTCTCCAATTTGTTGATTTAGAAAATCAGCGCTGTAAACTTGCATCTGAGCACTGCCATTGCTGTGTTCCAGAGGGGGTGGTAATTTGTGTGTTAATTTGTTTTGATTACCATGAACATTTAAATTTCCTTTCTAATCTCTTCCATGAACAACTGGTGATTCAACAGTGTGTTGTTCAGCCTCCATATGCTACAGGACTTTCTTTGGTGGCTTTTCATGTTGAGTTCTAATTTTATTCCCTTGTGGTCTGAAAGAATGCAAGGTATATCTTCAATGTTTCTGAATTTTGACGTTTGCTTTGTGACCTAAAATGTGACCTATTTTTGAAAATGTTCCATGTGCTGCTGAGAAAAACATGTATTCTGGTGCTGTTTGGCGAAATATTCTGTAGATATTTGTTAAATCTAGTGTTTTTCTCTTTGACTGTTCTCAGCCTGATCACACAATTCCTTTATTGCTCTTTTTCTCTTCTCAACCTGCTCATACAATTCCTGTATCAATCTTTTAGTAACCTCCTCACACTGTCGAGATTCCGGTATTAATCATGGGTTTTCCTTCTCTCTCTCCCTATCACGCTCAAACTGAGTCCTTTTCAGGATTTCAGTCTTTTAATTCACCATGTTTACCAGTATTGTTCATAAAACTTTCTTTGAAACCTCCTCTGTATTATACATTCACTATTCTCACCTGATTGTCATAAGAGGGTGTAAAGATACATTGAATTGCCATTTTCTTGTGTTTTTCCAGCTTGTTCTGCCCACTTGGTATGAAAGTAACACCAATTTTGTGCTAGAACATTATTTTAAGGCAAGCATCAACCAAAGTCCTGTAGTTGCACAGTCAACATGGCTGCAAATACATTCTAGTTCAACAGACACAATCTATTCAACATCAAACAACTATGAATTAAGTAGATAAGAACAGCAAAGAAGAATTTGGCAAACCAGAAATTATTAGTTTTAGGGAGAATATGTGAAAAAATAGTATTAGAGGGATGTGGAAAGGTAAAAAGAGAGTGAATTTTACCAAGTCCTAATCTCAGAGAGGGAAATGGATTGGACAGAATGATAGGAGAGAGATTTTTTTTAAAAAAGGAAAAAAATGGACAAACAAAAATTTAAATTTAAAAAGTGAAATACAATAATTATTTAAGTTAAAAGAACTTATATTGAGAGAAGCAAAGGTTAGAATGAGAGGAATGGAGGGATAGAAAGGAGATATGAAAAACTAAAAATAAAAATTCTTAAAATTATTTACTTGAAAATTATATAGCTATAAAGATATAATACTGCCGTTAAAATTTTAAGCCTAAGAGGTTGTGAATTGAGTAATAAATTTATATATTAAGTATGTACACAATGGGAGAAATGGTCTAATAATCAGCGATGGTTATATATCTGGGGATGAGCAGAACAGCAATTAGTTCGCACAAAAAAAAGAAGAAGGAACAAAATTGAAAAGACTAAAAAGGACCAAATGTTCAAAAGAGGTAAAAAAAAAGTTCACACACACACATACACCTAAAATAAAAATTAGAGGGGGAAATAAAGATTCATAGAAAAAAATTTTAAAAATTAAAAAATTAAAAAAGGTACAAAAAGAGTTTTTGATTTTTTTTGGGGGGGGGGTAGTGGGAAGGTCCTGTATCTCCCCTGTGTCCATGACCAGTCTTTTGGTTTAGTCTTTGGTCTACTTGTGCTTTTTGCTTTTCCTGTGGCTTGAGTGGTTTGTCAAGTCAGTTTGTTTGAGCAGACAGAAAAATGCTCTGATTGATCAATCTAGTTGATTAATCTAGTGGTGAGAGTGGTGTGTTAAAATCCCCTACAATTACTGTCTTGGATTTATATGGGATTTGAGGGAAAGTAGAGTTTCTTTGATAAATTTGGGTGCTCCATTGTTTAGCGAATAGATATTTAGAATTGTAATATCCTCCTGAAGGAGAGATCCCTTAATTAGTATGTATCGACCTTCTTTATCTCTTCTCACGAATTTTAATTTGAAGTCTATTTTATCTGATATTAGGATTGCATCTCCCGCCTGTTTATGCGGGCCGTTTGCTTGGTAGAGTTTGTTCCAGCCTTTAACATTGTAAATGTGTTTGTTTTTATGGGCAAGATGTGAGTCCTGAAGGCAGAAGACAGAAGAATCTTCTTTTTTAATCCAACTAGACAGTCTATGTCGCTTAATTGGAGAGTTAAGTCCGTTAATGTTGAGAGAAAGGACTGAGAGGTATTTGGGAGTTACTGCCATCTTATCCACCTTCTTCAGGGCTGTGAAAACTAGGTTCTTCCTATGGTTCTTTGATTCTCAGTTTGGGTGCAGTTTCTTGGCCTTTATTGTGGTCTTGTTGGTTTTCTATGTGTAGGACGTCTTTAAGAATCTTTGGAGGGTTGGTTTGGTGGAGATACATTGTTTCAATTTTTCCTTGCTATGGAAGGTTTTTATTTGAGCTTCAGTTATAAAGGAGAGATTAGGTGGGTACAGTATTCTTGGTTGATAGTTGTTTGTTTTTAGGGCATGGCATACATCATTCCAGGCTCTTCTTGCTTTGTCTATGCTGAGAAATCTGTGGTGATTCCAATTGTTTTCCCTATATAGGCAATTGATCTTTTCTCCTTGACAGCTTTAATGATCTTTTCCTTCCTCTGAATTGCTCCTGTGTGGATTATAATGTGATGGTGGGATGTCCTATTCTGGTCTGGTCTATTTGGAGTTCTAAAGGCATCTTGTATCTGGTTAGGCCTATCTTTTTGCATTTTTGGGATGTTCTCTGCTAGGATCCTGTTAAACAAATATCTTAGACCATTAACTTCTGTTTATAGGAGCTCCTCTACAAACATTATCCTCACATTAGGCCTTCTGATGGTGTCTTCCAAGTGTTGAATAGATCTATCATATTTCTTGGACTTGTCTTGGATGGTTGTATGTTCTTTCTCTGTAATATTAGGCTGTATTCAATTCCAAGATTCGATCTTCTGCATGGTCTAACCTGCTGTCAAGAGTTTCAACTTTCTTTTTTTATTTCTTTTCCTTCTAATTGTCAGCTTTGATGGCTTCAAATTCTTTGTTGAACCTTTGTTTTAGATCTTGTATGAAATTCTTTCCTTCCTTAATTTGGTGTTGTGTTTATTCTCAAATCTCTTAGTTGATTGGTTTTTGTTTCCTTGGACTCCCATTCCTTCTGTTGGTTTCCATTCAGCATTCCCTTTTTGATCTCCCTGACTTCCTTCAGCTGTTTGTTAATGGATTACATGAATGCCTTTAGTGATCTTTGTGTATTCTCATCCTGTTCTCTCAGTTCCTGTATTACTCTTTGCTTAGCTTCCTCACGCTCATGCCATTCCTGTAGTTCTCCTTGAGTGTTTTCAGCCTGCTCATGCTATTCCTGCCTTTTCTCTTTGAGTATTCTCAAACTGTTCCAAAAATCCTGTATCAGTTTTTGAGTAGTTTCCTCAGGCTCATGATATTCCTGTATATACCTTTGGATTGCCTCCTCTCTCTCCCTATCACGCTCATACAGAGTCCTTTGTAGGTTTTCAATCTTTTCCTGCACTGACCTTTTTTTTTGCCTCCTCTCTCTCCCTATCACGCTCATACATATTCCTTTGTATGTTTAAGATCTTTTCATTTATCATGTTTGCCAGCAGTGTTTGTAGAGCTATTTGGGAATTCTCCTCTGGATTATTCATTATCTGTTCTGTTCCGTGATTATCATGAGTGGGAATTGAGATACAAGGACTTGCCATTTTTCTTGTGTTTTTCCGGCTTACTCTGCCCATTTGGGATGAAAATATCACGTTTTGTGAAAGAACACTACCTTAAGGCAAACATCAACCAGAGTCTGTATTTGCACAGTCAATATTCTGCAGATACAATCTAGTTCAACAGATACATCTATTCAACATCAAACAACGATATATTAATGTGCTACAAACAACAAAGAATTTGGTAAACCAGAAATTATTAGGGTTAGGGAGAGATGTGGGTAAAAAATAGGAATAGAATGATGTGGGAAGGCACAGGGAGAGTTAACTAAGTCCTAATCTCAAAGAAGGAAATAGTTTGGATAGGATGACAGTAGAGAGAGAGAGAAAAAAGAATAAAGAGAAAGGGAAAAAATAGAGACCAGAAAAAAAAACAAAAGTTAAAATTAAAAATATTATGCATATAGGAAAACAAAATATTCAATGAAGAACATGAATATAATGAGAGAAGGGGAGGGATATAAAGGAGATGTGAAAAACTTAAAAATAAAAATACTTAAAATATTATATAGGTATAAAGAGGTAGTACTGCTATTAAAGAATTTAAGTCTAAGATGTTTCGAATTGAGTAATAAATTTGTAGATTAAGTGTGTACACAATGGGGGATAAGGTCTAATAATCAACTACTGGTTTATCTGAGGATATGCAGAACAACAATTAAGTCACATAAAGAAGAAAGAAAGAGAAGAAAAGGTGAAAAGGATAAGAAAGAAAGAAAAAAAGATCAGAAGTTCAGTAGAGGTAAACAAAAAAAAAATTTAAAGAAAAAAAACAAACGTACACACACAAATACCCCTAAAATAAAAATTATAAGAGGAAAAAAAAGTTACTAGAAAACAATGTTTTTCAAAAAATTAAAAATTTAAAAAAAGTTTTGAAAAAAAATTTTATAAAAGGTACAAAAAAACAAGAAAAAAAAAGTTCTTTGATTTTTTTGCGAGGGGTGGGGGAAATCCTGTATCTCCCTTTAATCCATAGCCAGCCTCTTGTTGGAGTCTCTGGTCAGCTTGTGGTATTTGATTTTCCTGTGGCTTGGTTGGTTTCTTGAGTCAGTTTGTTTGAACACGCAGAAAAATTCTTTGATTTACCCAGGATTTTGTGATCCTACTCCTAGGTTATTTCAATGGGAGGGAGATCTGCTTTGAGTATCAATAAATAAAGAGATGGCTTTTTCCTCAAGTTTGGAGGTGCTGTGTTGAGGCTAGGTTCTGGGTAGAGTTGAGGCCTTTCAGCAAACAGTAGCTTTTCCTGGGGGCTAGTTTGTGAGAAACTCACAGAGCCCAGCCTGGAGCTCTCAGGGTATATGTTTACAGAATTTCAATGGATTGTCAAGGCTGCTAAAGGGAGGGGTAGCCTCTGGTTCTGATTACCCAGTGAAGAAAGCCACTCCTGGGGCTGGCGCCCGAGCTGGGTGACTTTTCCCTGGGTGGAGCTGAGTCTAGCAGGTCACATTAGGTTCTTGTGACCTGCTAAATGACTCTAGTTTTCTTCCAAGGCCTCAGTTAGAGCTAGCAGCTCCGCCGAGCTTTGTCAGTATCCAAGATGAAGATCTCCGGTACTGGGGGGGTTGTGGCATCCCTCCTCTGTTCCCTGAGAAGGGGTGAGGACGTTAGGCTTCTACTCACGCCCGAGTCATGGTTCCTGGGTCGTCTCTGACCTGGGAACTGCAGGATGAAGATGTCTGTTCCTGTCGGTTCTTGCTGGTGTTGAGTAGAATCCACTCACCACCGCGACTGGCTCCTTTGTCCCAGACTCTCTGTGTTTCAGGTATGGCGGGTACAGACGCCACTGCCACCACTGCTGCTGCAGTGGTGGCTGACGGCATATGCTCAGATCTGTCTCCTTGCCTGGATTTTCCCTCTCTGGCCTAACTATCTGTCCTGTGATAGCACACTTGGTGTGATTTTCTGGCTTAGGACTGTTCACTGGAACTCTAAAACTGCTATGTGAATGCTTTTTTAGCCTCCAGCTTCTCCTCCACCATCTTCCTGGAACTCCTCCCTGAGTCTATATTCTTAACTACGGGTTGTATGTTATTTGATCTTTGCACAAGTTTGTTAGTAGATACAGAACACAGGTCATGGTTTTTCTATTTCAAATGGGCCATAAGAGATAGCTGGGCATGGTATGATAAACCTGTAATTCCATCACTTGCCATGCTGAATCAGAAGCATATTAAGTACAAGGCTGTCCTGGCTATGTAGTGAGATGCCACCTCAGAAGAGCAGAAAGTAAATAGCTCCTGACTATATAAGCCTTGGCAATTACTTTCTCATCTTCTGTGTCTACAAAGAGAAGCCTAAGACTCTTCAAGGCCAAAGAGAACGTATGACCCAAAAGACTTATCAAAAATAACTGGATACCAACTGTGTCAACTCATTCTTGGGCCAATATAGTGTCACCCTGAGGCACTCTTGAATAGTTGGGTCCATGTTCCCTCACCTTCTTTTCAGAAAGCGCCAGTTCAAAATCATCATTCCTAGAAATTAAAAGACATCAGTGATATTAGGATTTCCATTCCAGTGTATTTACAAGTCAGTGAATGCTTAGACATTGGCAACTATAAAATTAATTGACTAGCAATTGGCGCACAGTACCTGAAGACACTAATAGTTCATAGTATATATTCTGTGAATTAGAACTTATTGTTTGCTACCATCGCTGCAGCAGGTGCAGTACCAGTTGGGGGATGGCAGCAGCATCCTTGGCTCTAGCCCCTTGACCTCCGGAGTGCATCATGGAACCCAGCAGCCCTTCACAAAGGATGGGAGAAAATGGGGCCACCATAGAATTCTAGGCACCGCTGGTGTGGCATGAGACCGTCACCTCACTTCTGCATCCTGGCTGGATTAGTCGGAACCGCCTACCTGTGTCACTACACTACTGCTTCCAGTCTTGGTGGGTAGGGGCCATGTGCCTGTACTAACTCACTCCTGCTTCTGTTCTGGGTGAGTGGGGGCTTCATGCCCAGGTCACCTCACTCCTGCTTCCAGTCTAGGTGATGGGGGTCTTTGTGCCTGTGTTACCTCTCTCCTGTTTCCAGTCTGGGGGAGTGAGGGCCCAGTGTCTGTGTGACATCACTCTTGCTTCTTGTCTGCATGAGTAGGGGAGTAGGGGCTGTGGTGCGTGTGTCACCTCACCGCTGATTCTGGTCTGGGTGGGTAGGGGCCATGTGCCTGCACCACATCATTACTGCTTCCTGGCTGGATAAGTCGGGCCAGTGCCCTTCTCACCTCAATCGCGCTTCTGGTCTGTGTGAGTGGGAACCATGTGCCTACATTTCCTCAATCCTGCTTCAGGTCTAGGTGTGTGGGAATTGCATGCCTGTCACCTCACTGCTGCTTTCGGTCTGGGTGAGTTGGGGAGTAGGGGCCATGTGTCTGCACCACCTCACTCCTTCTTCTGGTCTGGGCCAGTCCCATGGGCTCTGAGCTAATTACTCTCTCTAGATGTTGTTTACCAGCATGGACTGCAACCCATGCCAGAGGCTAGACTTTTCTAATTCTCATAGCAAAGCATGACATTAAGGGATTAGGATGGCACCTTGCTAGGTTTTAGAACTATGTTATAAAATTGTGTTTGTGTGAATATGCACTGGTCTTGAGCCTTGAACTCAGGGTCTGATATTTATTGCTGAGTTATTTGATAAAGGTAGAGCTCTACTGCTTGAGCCACAGCTCAACATATGTCATTTCTTGTGGCTAATTGGGGATAAATGTCTCCCAGATTCTCCTGTCTGGGCTGGCTTTGAACACTGGCCTCGAATCTCAGTAGTTAGGATTTACAGGTGTGAGCTACTGGTGCCTCTATATTTACTTGATTGCCGTACAGAGAGAACTGTGCTTGGCAAGTGTTCTGGAGTAAAAAGAATTGAACTCTTCCAATAAGCAGTGGTGAAAATATTCAGGTTCTAGCCCAACATTTATCTAATTCTACCAATTCAGGAAGGTGAAATATAAGAATTGCAAATAGCAATCAGTGTGTGGAGGACAGAGACCTTGAGACTATCTTTAACGAACTACCACAAACCCAGAAGTGGCACAGTAGATAAGTGGTAGAGCACCAAACTTGAGCAAAAACGCTCAGGTACAGCACTCAGGCTGTGACTTCAAGTCTGATGACCACAAAAACAAAACAAAACAAGAAAAAAGACCTGGGTTCATCAGTAGAAGTTTATCATTATTAATAGCGCTTTCCCATTATATTTAGCTCTGTCATAGGTATATGAATCTTAGGGTATTTAGAAACTTGTTTAAAAATAGAGGAAGCATTGTTTGTGTGTGTGTGTGTGTGTGTGTGTATGTGTGTGTGTGTGTGTGTGTGTGCGCGCGCGTGCACGCGTGCATGTGCGGGTGTGTGTGTGCGTGTGTTTGCCATTTCTGAGGCTTGAACCTAAGGCCTTAATCTCTTGATTGGATTTTTTCCATCAAGGCTGGTACTCTGCCACTTGGTCCACAGTTCTACTTCCAGATTTTTTAATTGTTATTTGGAGATAAGAGTTTTGCATACTTTTCTGCCTATGGAGGCCAATTCTGGAATGTGATTATTTTGAATCATGAAATCAAAAATGTATGTGCAGATAGCTCTACTATAAGGCTGACTTACATTTCTTCAGGTATATATGTAGGATTCCTTGGGTGGAACTTCCACACTGGTTTCTGTTGGGCCAGCACTGATTCACTTAATTGCCAACATTGTGTAGGGTATCTTTCCCTACGTCCTTGCAAGTATTTCTGTTTTCTTTTTTAATAAGCATTCTGATTATGCAGACATGGAACTTCAACATAGATTTGATTTGCATTTCCTTGATTAGTAAAATGTATTACATAGACACCTATCTGTTTTGGGGAACGATCTAGTGAATTCACTTGCCTATTTATTGATAAGATTATTTGTTCGTAGGGTATTTCATTTTTTAGTCTATACATTCTAGATATTAAGATTTCTTCTGTTACTCAAAAGGCAAGAATTTAGGCTTATTTTACTTAATCTTAATAAAAGAAAATTTGTGAGCTTCAAATTATTTAATGATGGATTAAAAAATGAACAGAAGGATGTGGCTCACATAGGAGAGTGCCTGCCAACAAGTATAAGTTCTGAACTCAGACTTCAGTGTCTACAAAAAATTTAATATATTTTATTATTTTAAAACAGTAAAAGCTAATAAGCTACAATTTCTCAAATATGTAATGTTAAATATTCACTATCCTGCATGATAAAACTATTGCAATTTTTACCACACACTAACAATTTCATTTTTTCCTTGATAATCATTCAAGCTAGCAAAACTGAAAAAACATACAACTTTGGCCAGGTGCTGGTGGCTCATGTCTCTATTTCTAGCTACTCAGGAGGCTGAGATCTGAGGACTGCAGTTCAAAGTCAGCCTGGGCAGCAAACTCCGTGAGGCTTATCTCTAAATAGCCATCAGAACAATAGAAGTAGTGCTGTGGCTCAAGTGTAGAGTGTTTCCTTGTGCTGAATAGCTGAGGGACTGCCCTCAGGCCCAGAGTTCAATCCCCACAACCAACAAAAAACAAAACAAAACAAAACAAAAATCCAAATGTGTTTAAAGAGGAAGAAGCTCCAAGTTTTTATTCAACTTTTTTTTAATGTTTGTGGCATTTCATTGGGTAGAAAGTGAACAGCTTATATATATCATTTTGATAAACTTGCTACTACGTGGTTGCTTTTCTCCCATTTATAATTTCATTCATCTAACATTGTTGAAGATGAAAAACCCATCAAGGACAAGACATTTGGCAAAACTGGTAAGTTCAAATGACTATTAATTTCTACTTTGGCAAAGAAGCTGTGATTTTCCTTCCCTCCCCAGGATTTGAACAATGAAAACAACTGTCTTGATTTTTCCCAAAAATGAGGAAGACAGCTCATATTCAAATAATTAGAAGATAATGAAAAGAATGTTTAGGACACACAATATATTTAATTTTGAACCTTCCTTTCAAAAATCTTCCAAGAAACTTAGAAAACTTTGATTATAGATATTTATATCAAAGAGCTGACTGCAGGTGCCTCATACCTATAATTTGCTACTCAGAAGAATGAGATCTGGGATTGAGATTGGAGACAGAGTGGAAAAGCAGTAATTGCATGGATGTTCCCTACTGTTAGATCATATGTCTCTTCCTCCCATCCTCAATGTGAAGCTGTCTCCCCACATCACCATCCTTCTGATTCATTGACATCATCATTGTGATTTCTGGTTTTCTCCTTCAGCATGAAATTTGCATGGAGTAGGCCATTTGCAGCTGTATTCTCATCTGTTTCTCCAGTTGCCTACAACAGTGCCTGGTCCTTTGTGCTTAGTAGCCTTGTGAGGAGATGAACCTGCTCTGCTCATGTAATCTCAGAATTCAGTTAGGAAAGCTCATCCAGCTGTGGTCTTGTGGTTAATATAAGCTAATGAAAGTTTTCTTTTTGTGCCAGTCCAGGGGATGTAACTTGAAGCCAGAGCTCTGAGTTCTTTTGCTCAATGCAAGCAATTTACTAGTTGATTCATACCTCTACTTCTACTATATTTAGTAATGTAGTGGAAATAAGAACTTCCTAGACTTTTCTGCCTGTGCTGGCTTCAAACTGTGATCCTTGCTGTCAGCCTCCTGAGTCAGATTACAGGTATGAGCCACCAGTACAAAGATAAAGTTATTTTTGTGAGATATAAAAATTTACTTATATGAGATATATAAAGGAACATAAACAAATGAAACATTAGAACAACAGAACTGAAACAAGTTATAAAAAGGACATAAAAAGATGAACACCAAGGCCCCAAGTTCAAGCCTCAGTACCAGCACAAAAGATATAAAGAAGTGTAGAAGAAGAGAAGGAATAGACAATGACAGAGTTTTAAATTAATCAATCACTGGTGGCTAACACATGTTGTATTAACTACATAGGAGGCTAAAGTCAGAAAATACCTTTTAAAGGCAAGCCCAAGAAGGATAGTCCATTGGCCATTTTTGTGTGAGCCAGTCATGAGGATTGAATTTGTTTTACTTTACTCAAGGCTGGAGTTCTATCAATCTCAGCTTATTGGTGGAATCACTATCAGCTAATTGGAGGTAAAGAGTCTCATGGAATTTTCTGTGTAGGCTGGCTTCAAACTGTGATCCACAGATTTCAGCTTCCTGATACATTCTGTGCTTTGCATGAGACTCTTATTTCCAATGAACCACCAAAAAGTAGGGAAAAAATCCTGGAGGTTGAGCTGTGGCTCTAATGGCAGAAATGAGACAATGATTTCTGGGACAGCACCCACACCTTGAGATCAAACTCCAGAACCAGCACACACAAGAATAAAATAAATAAATGAAAACAAAGGTATAAGAAGAAAAGGGAGAGCCAATTTCAGAGTTGAAAATGAACAAAACTGAGGTAGCTTACACTTGTTATTGTACTTACACAAGCGTCTCACATCTGAGGATCAGTGTTCAAGGCCAGCCAAGGCAGGGGAGCCCATGGACTCAACTTTAATTAGCCAACTACAGTTTTATTTAAAACGCTCCAAATTGTGCTGTGGCTTACACATTAGAGGGCTAGTATTAAAAATGTACTTGGATGGGGCTGGGAAGGTGACTGAGTGGGAGAGTGCTTGTCTTGCATGCACGAGGCCTGGGTTTAATTCCATAGCACCACATAAGCATGAAAAGCCGGAAGTGGCACTGTAGCACAAGTGGTACGGCTTTAGCCTCAAGCTGAAGAGCTGAAGGAAAGTTCCCAGGCCCAGAGTTCAGGCCCCACAACTGGCAATAAATAAATAAATATAAAAATAAGGATACAGCTGAACCCATTGCAACAATCAATGAGATGAATAAGATATTATGTTGAAAAAATTTTTACCACTTTGGTGCAGGGTGTCAGGGGGACAGCGGTGGGGTGGAGAGATGGAAAGGGATGGCAAGAGCAAACAAAGGAGGCAAAAATGCTTGATAAGAATATACTCATTACCTTGCTTATGTAATTAATTGTAAGCCCTCCGTACCGTATTTTCAAAATAAAAAGAAGAAAATAAAATAAGATAGACGAGAAAAAATTACTGGGACAATACCTAGGCTCTGATTTATAGCCCCAAGCTGAGCATACCTATGGAAATAAAAAATAGAAATTAAAGATATATTGGAAAAATCCAATTAAATTTTCAAAATGAGCCATGAGATTTTGTTTCATGTGTGTAATCCTACATTCTAAGATAGATGAAATTTGAGGGTTATGGTATCTCATCATCAAATCACCAGCAAAAAAAAAAAAAAAAAAAAAACAAAAAAAAAAACAAAAAAAAAAACAGAAAAAACAGAAGTGAAGCTGTGATTGGAGTTGTAAAGCACCAGCCTTGAGTGAGACAGCTATGAAACAGTGCCGTGGCTCAGAGATCCAGTCTCAGGATTACAAAAAATGGTAATAAGCAGAGAATCTGGGGCTGTTGACCCATGCCTGTAATTCTAGAACCTCAGGAGGCTGAAATATGGGGATCCAGTGCAAAGGCCAACCCCAGCAGGAAAGTCTAGCAAACAGTTTTTTCTGGGCCATCCTGGTGCTAGAACTGTACTATGCCCAGGTTTTTGGCACTTAATTGGAGGTAAGGCTCTTAGACTTTCCATCTCAGGATGGCTTAGAACCATGATGATCAGACTTCAGCCTTCTGAAACAGGACAGTCCTTGCATGAGTTCTAGCTCCAATACCAGCACACACAAAACAATGAAATGAATAAAGGTAAAGAAGGGTAGAAGAAGAGAAGAACCAATAACCGTGGCTTCAATTAGCCAATCAACCAATCATTGGTGGCTCATAACTGTAATTCTAGTTACTCAGGAAGCTAAAATCTGAGGATAATATTTAAAGGCCCAACGAACTAGGAAAGTTCATAAGACGTGTGTGTGTGTGTGTGTGTGTGTGTGTGTGTGTGTGTGTGTGTATGTGTGTGTGTGTGTGTGTGTGTGTGTGTGTGTGTGTGTGAGTCCTGCTGCTTGAACTTGTACTTTTTTTTTTCAAGGCTCTACTAATCTCAGCTTTTAAGTGGTTATAATTGGAGATATCAGGGACTTTCCTGCCCAGACTGGTATAAACTTTGCTCCTGTTTGTAGCCTCATGAATCTGGTCTGGCTCTACATGATACTCATTTCTAATGAAAAGCAAAAACAAAAAAATAAAAACCTGGAATTTACTTGTAGTTCAACTGGCAGAACTGGGAAAAAGCACCCAGACCCTGAGTTCTAGCTGCAGGACAAGCAGAGAAGAAATAAAAGAAAAGGAGGATACAAGTACAAAAAAAAAAGTCAGTGACAGTGGTTGAAATGAATCTAAAATTGTTTGCTCACACATGGTATAAGAGGTACTCAGGAGCATGAAATCTAAGGATCACGCTTCATGACCAGCCCACGTAGGAGAGTTCATGAGACTCATAGATCTAATTTGCACCAAAAATAAGCTACAATTTGTACTTTGGCTCGTGCAGTTGAGTGGTAGTTTAAAACAGAAAGCTTGGAACAGCATCTAATCCCTAAGTTGAAATCCTATACACACATTTCAAAAAAACAAAAAAGCACAAACTAAAAATGATGGGTAAAGAGAAATGTAAAGTTTCAAGATGAGCATGCATTTTGGTTCATATGTTTATTCCTAGATATTCAAGGTTCAAAGAAAGACTGGCCAAAAAAGTACATGAAACTCATTCCCAACTACCCAGTGTAGATATGATTGTAGTTGTAAAGCATTGTATTTGGTGAAAAAGCTAAAAATTAACCTGTATGTTGTCCCAGAGATCAATTTCTAGTGCTAAAAAATTTGTAGGAGAAGAAAGGGCAACTGTATATTTAAACATAAGCCTGGTGCTTGGTGATAATGGCTGTACTCCTTCTCAAGAGGCAGAAATCTGAGGATCAAGTTTCAAGGTCAGCCAAGAAGCAAAGTCCCGGCAAGCTTGTGTATAGGTGTGTATATTTGTGTGTGTGTGTGTGTGTGTGTGTGTGTGTTTGTGTGTTTGTATGTGTGATGTGTGTGTTTCTGTACAATCCTTTGCCTAATGCCCTAGCATTCCCAGATTTTGGGTGTTGACTTGGAGATGAAAGTGTCATGGACTTTCCTGCCCATGCTGGCTTTGAAACATGGGCCTCAGATTTTAGCCACCTGATTTAGCTGGAAGTTGAGCTATGGCTTAAGTTGCAGAACTGGGGAAATATTTTCTGGGACGGCACCTAGATCCTGAATTCAAGCACCAGGACATGCACAGAAGAAAAAAGAAGAGTAGAAGTAACCAAGGAAGAGCGAGTGACAAAGGCTTAAATGAGTCAAGCATTGGTGGTTCATACATGTTCTATTAGCTATTCAAGAGGCTGACCTCTGAGGATGATGGTTCAGGCCAGCCCAGGCAGGAGAGTCCATGAAACTATTGTGTGTAATTAATCACCTCCCAAAAAAGGGCCAAAAATTATGGTGTGACTCATGTATTAGAGGATAGCATTGAATAAAAACTTCTGGGACAGAATAAGAACCCAATTTGTAGACCAGGAACAGCACACACATGCAAAAAAAAAGAATAAAGCAAAGCAGGTAGAGGCAAGAAAATATTAAAATTTTTAAATGACACAAGGTTTGTTGGTCCTCTGAGGATTGTGGTATCAAGTCAGCCTGGGCATGAACATGCTTGAGATGCTTATTCCAGCTATCTAGCACAAAGCCCTGAGCTGGACTCAAGGTGGTAAAGCAGCAGCCTTTAGTTAAAAAGCTCAGAAACAGTCTCCAGTGCCAGAGGTCAAGTTGCAGGACCACTAAAATTTACAAATAAAACACAATAAATAAAAAGGAGAGTGGAAAAAGAGAGACTGAAATCTGAGGATCACAGTACAAAGCTAACACAAGTAAGAAAATCCATAAGATTTTCTCTGTGTGTGTGCATCTCTGTGCCATCCTGTGGCTTGTATGTGCCATCCTTGAACTTGTGCTGGTTTGGTCAAGGCTAGAGCTCTACCACTCCCAGCTTTTCAGTGGTTAATTGGAGGTCATAATCTCATGGACTTTCTTTCCAAGGCTGGCTTGATTCATGATAGGCTTTGACTCAGACTATTATGTCCAATTAATTGTCAAAAAGAAAAGAAAAAAACCTTGGAATTGAGTTATGGCTCAAGTGGCAGAATTGGGCAATCACATTCTGGGATAGCAACCAGGTCATGAATTCAAGCCCCGGGACAATCACAGAATAATTAAACAATAGGAGGGTAGAAGTGCAGAAGGAAGATCAAATGACAGAGGTTTAAATAAATCAAGCATTGGTAGCTCACTGATGTTCTATCAGCTACTCAGGAGGATGAAATCTTAGGACAGTTGAAGATCAGCCCAGGTAGAAGAATCCATGATACTCTTATGTCTCATTTGCCACCAAAAATATGCCACGGGCTGTGTTCTGGCACATGTGGTAGAATGCTAGTCTTAAACAGAAAGCTCTGGGACAACGCACATGCCCTGGTGCTGAAGCCCTAGCATAGACACCTACAAAAAGAAAGAAAAAAAGAGTACAAATTATAAAAGATGGGAGAAAGTGAAAATAATTTCAAAATGAGCCACGGTTGTTGGTTTATTTGTGTATTCCTAGCTACTCAGAAAGTTGAAAAATGAGGATCACAGCTCAAAGCCAGCCTGGGGAGGAACATGCTGAAATTCTTTTCTCCAACTACCCAGCAAAAGCTGGAAATGAAGGTGTGATAGTAGTTGTAAATTACTGAAATTCCATGAAAAACCTGGGAAACAGTACCCAGGTATATAATTCAGCCCAAAGTTGGCCAAAAACAAAACTGAAAGAAGAGCAGAAATGACCATTTGAGATTTAAATATAAGCTTGGGTCTGATGGTTCCTGCTTATCATTTTAGCTATTCAAGAGGCTGAAGTCTGAAGATACCACTTAAAGGCCAGCCCAATCAGGAAAGTTCATGGGGCTTTTTTTCTTTGTGTGCCAACCTGTGGCTTGAATTCATGTAGGAGCTCTACCACTCCCAGCATCTTGGTAGTTGATGAAAAGAGTCTCATGGACTTTCCTGCCCAGGATGGCTTCAAATTCAATCCTCAGGTTTCAGCCTTCTATGTCTTTCTGGGCTTTACATGAGATTCTTATCTCCAATTAACCATCAAAAGGAAGAAAAATATAACCTGGTGATTGAGCTGTAGCTCCAATGGCAGAAATGAGAAAATAATTTATGGGACAGCACCCAGACCTTGATATTAACTTCAGGACCCACACACACAAAGAATAAAATAAATAAATGTAGAGAATATAGGAGAAGAAAGAGCCAATTTCAGAGTTTAAAATGAGCTAAGCATAGGTGGCAAACACCTTTGATGGTATCCACTTGGGAGACTCAAATCTGAGGATTACATTTGAAAGCCAGCCCAGGTAGGAGAATTCCTGGAATCAAATCTAAGTAGCTACTTATAACAAAACAAAACAAAATAGCCACAAGTTGTGCTGTAGCTCATGTCTTGGTGTGCTAGTCTTCAATTAAAACCTCTGGGGCTGCACCTGGGCTGATTTGTAGACCCAGGACTAGCATACATAGAAACAAAAATACAAATAAAAAGTTGCTGGGAATGTGGCTTAGTGATACAGTGCTTGCCTAGCATGCTTAAATACCTGGCTTTGTTTCCTCAGTACCTCATAAATAGAAAAGACTGGAAGTGGCACTGTGGCTCAAGTAGTACAATTCTCACCTGGAGTAACAGAAGTTCAGGGACAGTGCCCAAGGCCTGGGCTAGGACTAGGAAATAAAACGGTGTGAGAAAATCCAATTAAAATTTCAAAATGAGCCATGCATGAGTTTTTGCTCAATATGTGAAATCTTAGTTACTCACAAGCCTGAAATCTGAAGGAAGGTGGTTGTTTACAGCCAGCCTGGACAGGGAAGTGCCTAAGTCTCCAAATAGCCAGCAACAAACAGCAGAAATGAAGCTGTGGTTGTAGTTATAAAGCACCAGCCTTGAGAAAAACCTGTGAAACAGTGCCCTGGATCACAGATCAAGCCTCAGGATCACAATAAAAAATTAACTGGTTGGAAGTAGAGAACTTAAGACTGTCGGCTCATGTCTGTAATTCTAGAAATGCAAGTTGCTAAAATTTAAGATCCTGTGTAAAAGCAAACCTAATCATGAAATTTCAGGAGACTGTTTTGTGTGTGGTGCCATACTGGGTATAGGTTTTTGTTGGTTGATTGGAAATAAGAGTTTCATGGATTTTCCTGTGCAGGCTGCTTTCAAACAATGATGGCCAGATTTCAGCCTCCTGAATCAGGCCAGGCCTTGCATGAGTTCAATCTCCAAGACCAATAAACACAAAAATAATGAAATAAATGAAAAGAAGGATAGAAGAAGAGAAGAAAGAACAAGTAACAGAGGTGTCAATCAGCCAATCATTGGTGGCTCATATCTTTCATTCTACATACTCAGGCTGAAATTTAAGGATACTGTTTAAAGCTCAGTTCAGGTATAGGTGTTCATAAGATATGTGTGTGTGTGTGTGTGTGTGTGTGTGTGTGTGTGTGTGTGTGCCAGTCCTGGTGCTTGAGCTTGCACTATTTTGCTCCATTATAGACTACTCTCAGATTGTAGTGGTTAATTGGAGAAAAGAGTGTCATGGACTCTCCTCAATTTTCAGCCTCCTGAATCTGGCCTAGCTCTACATGATTCTCTTCTCTCCATTTAACCTCCCCCCAAAAGCAAAATGTTATGGTTGGTCCCATGTATGTCGTGAGACAGCATCTGAGCTTCAATTTCTACTCCCCGGACAAGCAAAAATGAAAAAATAATAAGAAAAGAAGGTGGAAGCAAGCACATATTAAAGATTTAAAATGACCCAAATGTTGCTGGTCATATGTGTAATCCTCACTACACAAGAGGCTGACAATTGAGGATTGCAGTGTCAAGTCAGCCTGGGAAAGAATGTGCTTGAGATTCTTATCTCCAGCTACACAGCACAAAGCCTTGAGCTGTTGCAGAGATGGTAAAGCACCACCCTTGAGTGTAAAATGTAAGATATAGGCCCCAGAATCAGAGGTCAAACCACAGAACCAATAAAATTTTCAGAAAGAGGATGAAGAGATATTGAAATATGAGAATCATTGTTCAACGCTAGCCCATGCAAGAAAGTCCATGAGGCTTTGTTTTCACATCTGTGTACCATCCTGAGGCTTGAACTTATTCTGTTTTGTTCGAGGATAGAGCTCTACTACTCTCAGCTTTTCAGTGATTGATTGGAGCTAAGAGTCTCATGAGCTTTTCTGCCCTAGTAGGTTTGAACCATGATCCTCAGATTTTAGCCAAATAATTCGTGCTGGGCTTTGCATAAGACTCATCTATTAACTATCAAGAATTGAAGAAAACCTGGAATTGAGCTGTGACCCGAATGCAAACTGGAAAATCACTTTCTAGGACAGCACCCAGAGCTTTAGTTCAAGCACTAAGACAAAACAAGTATAGCCACATGGTACACTTTGGCTCATGTGGTAAGCCACTAGTCTTGAAGAGAAAGCTCTTGCATTGTATCCAGGCCCTGATTTGTAGCCCCAGGGCTAGCACATATACAAAAATTAAAAACAAGAATAAATTTAAAAAGACAAAAGGGGGAAAACATATTAATATTTTCAAATACCGATGGGTTTGTGGTTAATGTGTATAATTGGAGCACCTCAGAAAGCTGAAATTTGAGGATCATGGTTTGAAGCCATTCTACCCAGAAATATACATTAGAAGTTTATGTCCAATAAGCAAAACTAAGCTAGAAGTGGAGCTGTGGTTGAAGTTGTATAACATCATCCTTGGGTCAAAAAGCTAAGAAACAGAAGGGCACTGGTGGCACTAGCCTGTAATCCTAGCTACTCAGGAAGCTGAGATATGAAGATCATAGTTCAAAGTCAACCGGAGTAGGAAAGTTCATGAGACTCTTATCTCCAGTAAACCACCAGAAAACTGGAAGTGGTTCTGTGGCTCCAGTGGTAGAGTGCTTGCTTTGAGCTGAAGAGCACAGGGACAGCACCCAAAGCCCAGAGCTTAAGCCCCAGGAACAACAAAAAGAAAAACAAAAACAGCAATATTAAAATAAGTCAGTGGTTGGTTGCTCGTGTCTGTAAATCCTAACTACCCAGGAGACTGAAATCTAAGGGCTGAAGTGCAAAGCCAGCCCAAGGAAAAAAGTCCATGAGACTTGTTCATGTAATTACCAGTACTAGAGCTTGAATTGCCCTGTTTTACTCAAGGCTATAGTTCTACTACCCACAGTTTTTTGGTGATTAATTGGAGATAAGAATCTCAGACTTTGTTGCTCAGACTGGCTTCAAACCAGGATCCTCAGATTTCAGCCTCCTTAGTTGTGCTGAGCATTGCATGAGACTTTTCAAATGAATGAAGCTGGAAGTTGAGCTGTGGCTCAATTGGCAGAACTAAGCAAAACCTCTGAGACAGTGGCCAGTCCTTACAGGCAGAAAAAAAAACTTTTAAAAATAAATAATAGTAGGTGTAATATAGAAAAAAAATCAAAAACCATGTTTAATATGATGCTAAGGAAAATTATGTTTCTTTGTAAATATGGCAAATGAGAAAGTACGAAGTTTCAAAATGACATACTGAGTAAAGGAAATAGGAAAAATTTTAAAGTTCATGTAAATATTAACTACAAGCTGACATGACCATATTATAATGTGATCAGAAACTTATCTCTCACTTGTAATTGCTTACAAATAATTGTCCCTGCACTTTCAGCATCTACCATGGGGATTTAGACATGACCTACCTATGCATCCTTGACTGTGTAAGGATCTTCCTGCTTTAGCCTCTTGAGTTAGAACTGCAGGCATTTCCCTCATTTTAATATACGAGGTTTCCTTTAAAACTCAAAATTAATATTCAAATAATGGATTTCCTGTAAAGAATAACTAAACATCAGAGATCCACGAGAGATCCTCAGAGGAATATAATCAAAACAGTAGAAAAGGACCTACCACTGAAGGTAGGTAACAGAAGGAAGATTTAGCATTTTTTGGATGTGTTGGAGGTTGAACACAGGGCCTCATACTTGATAGGTAAGTATAAAATTCAGTGAGATTAATTATATCCACACTGCATTGTAACAATTACCTCTATTTGTGAACTGTCTTTTAGATACTGATGGAATCCACACAATCATAGAGTAATGATAATTCCAATGTCCTGTCCCAGAAATTTTAATCTTACATTTTCTCTTATGAAATAGTTTAATCAATATGTTTCACATAAATAGTAGATTATTTTTGTATCCATCTGTGACAGATATATATTAATTGCAGCCTTTTTGTGGATAAGTCATAATCCATTTATGTATACCTAATATTTTATAAACTTGTTCATCTTATAGACATGCCAGGTATTTCCAACTTCTGACTATTCTGAACTTTGCTGTTATCATTGGTATATGAGCTATTAGTTTTTTTTTCTTTTGTTGTTTTGGTTATGCAATGAGAAATGGAATTGCTGTGTAATGTGGAATTCTGTTACGTTAGAAGAATGTGTCAAATTCTACCAAAATTTCTACATCACTTTTCATCAGCACAGAAATGTACAAATGGTCAATAAAATGTACAAAAGTATTTCAAATCTTCCACAACTGTGCCCTAAAGGATCATTTTTCTTTTTTACTTTTTACTTGTTTTTATTTAGGCCATGCAGCCCTGGAACTATGTAGCATTGTCTAGAGCTGAAGTGAAAACAATACCAAATGCTACTGACCCAGCCTCCAAAAACATTTAATCTGGTAGTCATTTTTTTCTAGAGATAACTTTTAGTGATTTTATGCATTTTTACTCTTTTAAAATAAGGCTTTGAATTTTAAAATGACTTATATAAAGGTAACACCTATGTGTAGCTTCATTTTAATAAGATAAAAAGTTATTTTTGATTTTATTTTATTTTTTGTTGGTCGTGGGGTTGAACTCTGGGCTTGTGCGCTGTCCCTGTGCTCTTCATCTCAAGGCGAGTGCTATACTGCTTGAGCCACAGTGCTACTTCCTGTTTTCTAGTGGTTTATTGGAGATAAGAGTCTCACGAATGTTCCTCCGTGGGTTGGCTTTGAACCACAATCCTCAGATCTCAGCCTCCTGACTAGCTAGGATTATAGGTGTGAGCCACTGGCCCTCAGCTGAAAAATTATATTTACAAAATATATGAAAGCACAAAAAAAGGTTCCCAGCAGGAAAAATCTTACAATCACAGTCTGATGCTGACCCAAGCAAAATAGTACAATAAGAGCTTATTTAAAGTAAAATGAAGAGCAAGGGCTGGGGGCAGGGGTCAAGGGGTAGAGCACTTGCTTGCCCAGCACCAGCCTCTCAATCAAAACTGTAGTCCTGCCAAGGGATAAAATAAAGTATTAAAACTTAAGGAAATGTACAGACAATAGGATGATGCATGACATAGAGGTACACAGCTGTTAACCCTAAACTTGGGAGACTAGGCAGCAGAATTATGAAGTTGACTTGGCTACATGATGAGACTGCATCTTAAAGAATAACGGAATAAAATTCAACAAACTATATTTTTAAAGACTAGGGTGTAGTTCAAGAGTAATTCAAGTAGTTTTGTATATGGAAGGAATTGATACAATCCACAAAAATTACATGCTTTGATAACTACAACATTCAGTTTACACTGCAGTACAAGATGTCCCTTGGCTGGAATCCCTCCTGAGGAAACCTAAGGCAGTTGATTTACCTGTCTTCTTGGGGTTTTCTGGGCAAATAGGGTTTTCATTTCCATTTGTGGATCCCATTTACAACTCTTTCTTTTAGTAGACCACCTACAAATCTCTCCCATCTCAATAAGAGGCTTTCTGGCTTTCAAGTGAAGTTATCTTTGATATCTCTCAGCCCTCTCCTCCCCTTTGTCTTGAACTGCTCTGTTCCTGGGTCCACATTCAGCAGCTTGTTCTGACAAGAGTGATAACTATTTTGCTAGCCACCTCTATCCACTGCCATCTCCTCCTCAAATTAGTCTTTGGTATCAGTATGAGTTTGATCAGAGGGTAAAGCCAGCCACGGCTGGCTTTGAACCATGATCCTCAGATCTCAGACTCCTGAATAGTTAGGCTTACAAGTGTAAGCCAGCGACACCCAGCAATCATTTCTTTCTTCCAGGAAAATTTAAGTGGTGGAATAGCTCAGCAGCAAATACATTCGATAGCAACTGCCCCAGGGTGAACCAGATGCTCAGATCAAACCACTGACCTTGATATTGCCTTTGGTATCCAACAGGATGTTGTTGTACTTAATGTTTCAGTTTGTGATTCTGTTCTGGTATGGGCAGTGAACAGCACTTTCAATTTGTGTGAAGAGCCTCTTGGTTTCATCCTCATATAGGTGGCAGGATCTTCAGATCCACCCCAGGAGGTATCCCCTACTGGCCAATTCCATGATGAAATACACATACTCTTCCTTCTCCATCACCTGGTACAACCTGTTGATGTGTTTGTGTCATACCGTCTTAAAAATGACCACCTCATTCTTTAACTGATGACTGGAGGACTCTCCCTTCAGGAATATTTTAACTGCCACTTTCATGTGTGTGAGGCAAGGATGGGATAGCCTCACTTGTCCATTGGTACGATGGTTGATGAGCTCTTTCATCTTTTATTGTTTGATGATATCCTTCTTCAAGGATCTGGAGGAGGATTCTTTGTATTCTTCCATCCTTCTGCTATGATGGCAGGTAGCAAGTCTATCTAAAATTAACTAAATAAAATAATGGAAATCTCAGAAAAAAATAAAAAGAAACACCAAAATCCAAACGACAACTCACCTCCCCAACTAAAAAAATCACGAATTTAGCTTTGAGTCAGTCCAGCGGGTCACCAATCAAGAGCTCCTAGAGGTGTTAAAAGACATAGGTTGGAGCACATTGGCTTCATATATACCTTGCATGACATCTCAGAATGGAGCTATCACAGCCAGGCATAGTGACATCATAGAGGAAATGGACCAATCAAAGTCTGAGCCAGTGAGGTCAGAGAAAAAGTGGACCAATCATAGCTTGCCAGCATTGATACTCTAGCTTATAGTCTTCAAAGACTGTTGCTAAGACTCTATGTGGGCTTGTGGTTGCTCTGGTCACTATTATGCCATTCCTGAAACCACTACATCAGTGGTCAAAATCCTCTGACCTTCTGGAAAACTCCTGAGTCTCATAAATTGCATCCGTGGAGACACTAGACAATAGCCTCCATTCTTGATGGTCACCTTATCTTATATCTTGTTCCAGCAATGACAAAGCAAAAAGGACTCCATCCAACTCAAGGGTAGCTTTCCTACAACTTGCTCTTGAGGGGACAAGGTCCAGGCTGGCTTTGAGCCACAATCTTCACCTTCCTGAGTAGCTAAGATTATATTCCTGAACCATCGTTAGGTACTTAGCTCATCTCTCACATTTGGAGAAAGGATATATATTTGTTAGAAAGATTAATAGGGATATAGGTGGAACCATTGCAACAATGAGATATACAAGTCATTATGTCAAAAATGAACTTTAAAACTTTGGTGCGGGGTGGGGGGTAAGCAGGGAGAATTGGGTGGGGGGCAGGGGGAGGATGGGAAGGGATGGGAAGGGGAAACAAAGGAGGAGGCTACAATGCTTGATAAGAAATGTACTCATCTTGCCCATGTAATTGGAACCACTCTGTACAGTATTTTCACACTAAAAAAATAAAATAAAATAAGAAAGGTGGCTATTAGATATGTCCTCTTAGCACCTTAAATTTGTTGCCCTTGCTAATAGTTAATCCAGTTTCTGATAAGAAATTGTCATAATATTGTTGAAGATCACTTGTGTGTGATGAGTTGTGTGTCTGTGCTTTGGGAGGTATTCTGTCTTTGACTGTTTAATTAGAATGGCTTAGTGTGGACCTGTGTACTTACATTAATTGACTTCTTTAAGCTGCTAGATTCCTGCATAGAAGGGTTCATTCTTTCAATCAAATTTGGGAACGTTTTGGTCATTATTCTGTCAAACACTATGTATTTCTTTTTTTCTCCCTGTACGTTATACATATATACATAATAAATTATACATACATTACATATTCACATTATATATGTGAATATACATATATGTCTACATATTTATTTTATATATACATATATTTATTTTTCACATAACTTCCACTTCTGTGATTGTTTATGTTAGGAAGTCTAGATTGATCCCAGCTACTCCGTCAGAGTTAGAGTTAGCAGTTTTCCTTTTTATTTCATGGTGAAAATATGCATTTCTCGGCAAGGATTTTGAAACCCAAATCAGAGATAGCCTAGAGTCTCTCTCTCTCTCTCTCTCTCTCTCTCTCTCTCTCTCTCTCTCTCTCTCTCTCTCTCTCTCTCTCTCTCTCTCTCTCTCTCTCTCTCTCTCTCTCTCTCTCTCTCTCTCTCTCTCTGTCTCTCTGTCTGTCTCCCTCTCTATCTCTCTCTGATTTCCTGCCTCTGTCAGGTCTCTGAGCACAGGGCCATTGCTTACCAAGTTTTTAGAGTGTGTACTGTGATCTTCTAGTGTGTGAACTGTCATGTTCTTCTTCAAAGGCCACCATGCCTGCACCAGGAAGAGGAGCTGCTCCAACGTCAGCCTGCTTGGGTGTGCCTGCCTCTGTCTTGATGTCAGAGCCCCCATAGCTACTGGGGTGGCCTCAGTAGATGCCCATGTGCCAGGACTGCTGACTGCTGACTGTGGGCGATACAAGCACAGGGTCTTTTTTTACCCAAGTAAGAGGTCTGCGTTGGATCATGGGGGCACTGCTCCATTGGTGACTGTGCTAGGAGCAAGACTTGGAGATGCAGAAGTCTCCCTGTGATCTGACTTCTGGAGCCAAAGAGATGCCTAAGGCTTCTCTGTGCACTTTTCAGAATATGTGGGCAAGTTCAGGAAGCAGAAACTACGCTCAGAGGCACCCTAAAGACAGGGTGGGCAATGGAGCTGGAAGAAGCAGGGCTGTCCAGGTTGGCAAGGGAACAAGGGATGAGGCTGGTAGGATAAACCTTGCTGGATGGCTTTGCAGGTTCAACTTGGGCCACCTGAATGCACAAGAAGCTGCCTACCATCTCAGCCAAAGAGTTTGGGGACAGCAGCTTTCCAAACTTGGAGATGAGTTTCCAGCTTATTAAAGGATACTGTGGTCAGTTTGGGTCTGGGAAAAGTGGTAGGCTTGCTGCTGGAGGGAGCAGATGACCCATCCAAGGCTTCTGGAGGATGGGAAGCCCCTGGAAATGGGCTCATGAATGGCTGGTCTGTCCTCCCAAAAGAGGACACCTCCAGCTTGTTTGACTATTTGCTTGGATAGGGGTGTCAGCCCTTGGGGACAGTGATATTAGGAGACAGTGTTGGTGAGATTATCCCAAAATTAAACCTAGCCTGTGGGAGCAAAAGAGTAAGGATTTCTGAACTGCCCATGGCAGGTGGAGTTGAGGTGATGGCTGCTTCTGTCTTGAATGGTCTTGAGGCTTTGTCACCAGAGGACAAGTGACTGGATGCTGGCATTGAGCCTGATTATTTTAGGAAATTTATCAGAGAGCCCTAATTGGCTTGTATGTCATTCAACAGGGCTAATACTGGGTGGGAAGTTTGGGCTGTAAAGCTAGGCATCACAGCATGATCCTTTTGAAGAGCTAAAGACACCTTCGGGCAGCTGTTGGAACTTTATGAGGTCTGAGTACATTATGTAATTAGGTGTGGTCCTCAGCTTCATTCTTGGGTTGCTATAGGGATGAACCTTCTCTCCCTGCTGTCAGTGCTCTCAGGATGTGGGCTGGTGTCTGGTGGGTAGAAAAGGGCAGTTGGTTTACCCCCTGAGACTCACTGTGAAAGACTACTGTTGGCAGGGAGGATTGTGTCATTGGGAGGTCTGTGTGTTCTTTGAATAAGGAAATCTATACACCTCAGAGCATATCTTGGCCTTCTCTCTGAACATTTGGTTTCTTTGGGATACTAGTGTCTGAAATACTTAACAGTTCTAAGGTTCCAGAGGCTGTCTTGATTTCCAACATGTCCAGGGCTTGTTCTTTTTCATCTTACACATCTCTAACTTCCTTCCTTACTCGTGGTCTACTGAGCCCTTTGGCTCTGGCATAAATGAGAAAAGACAGGCAGGACTGTCTGGTTGCTAAGGAAAAGCATGTAGGGTTCTCTTGTTACATCGTTTCATTTTCTTTTCCAATGTTGGTAAATAAAGCCATCAGATTGAACGTCAGGAGCTGCCCAGGATCATTACTCCATCCCTTTTCCCTGCTCTTACCATACTGTCTTTCCATTTGAATTTATTTTTATTTTCAATTTTTGTATTGGTGATTGAATCTAGGGCTTCAATAATGTGAGCTTAGTGATCTGCACTTATAATCTTAGCTTTTTGGGAGTCTGAGACTGCAAAAATTATGTTTTCAGGTCAACCCAGGCAGAATTCTGTGAGACCTTATCTGAACAGAAGAAGCTGTGCATAGTGGTGTGCACCTCTCATCCCAGCAATAGTTGCAGAGGAAAGTAAGATGACTGAAATCCAGTTGAATACCTGAGCAGGAAATGCGACCCTGTCTAAAACACAGTGCAAAAATTACAGCTGTGGCTCAATATTAGAGTGTGTATCTAGAAAACATGAGGCCCTGAGTTCAAACCTCAGTATCATAAAAAGAAGAGAATCAGTTATGTCTGGTAAGCTTATCAAAAGTAGTCTTTTTAAAAAATGTGTATTGATATTCTGGCTTGAAATCTGGGCATTGACATTTTCCCTTAGTAAAAAATTTCACGTAAGATTAACTTTGTGTTTTTGCAGATGTGGGTTGACCCAGTGTAACAATAAGATGTTCAAAACACTTAGTTGAAAATGAACTTTACAAGTTTGGTGGGGGTGCGGGGTGGGGAGGGTATTTGTGGATGTGAGAGGGAAGGGATGGTAGGTAAGTGGAAAACAAAGGAGGAGGCAACAATGCTCAATAGGAAATGTAATCAGTTCCTTGCTCATGTAACTGTAACCAACCCCTCTAACAAGGATTTTTAAAATAAAAAATACAAAAAAAGAGACTAAACTTATAGTATTGAGCCTCATCTCCACTTCGAGCTTTTGTGTGTGTGTGTGTGTGTGTGTGTGTGTGTGTGTGTGTGTGTGTGTGTGTGTCTGTGTCTGTGTCTGTGTCTGTGTCTGTGTCTCTGTGTGTTTGTGTGTGCATTATGCTTGAACTCCAGGACTGGGCACTGTCCATGAGCTCTTGTTCAAGGGTGGTCCTGTACCGCTTGGCCCATCACTCTCCTACTGGCTTTTTGTGGTGAATGAGATAAAAGTTTCATGGACTGTTCTTGCCCCAGAAATCTTTGAACCGAGATCCTCTGCTCTCAGACTCTTGAATGGCTAGGGATATGGGTGTGAATCATCAGTATATGGTAGGAGAAGTGTTCTTAAGCAGAAATAATGTGGATTGCTGGCCTTCTGCAATTTGTTGGAATGTTTTTTTTTTTCTTAGAAAGGAATTCCTTTACTGGGAGACCAGAGGTTACCCTGGATGCTAGGAAGGCAGAGGAAATGCAATTCCCTATCTCCAGAGGCAGTACCTTTGGCATGAAGGTTGTAAGACCCTCATCTTCCTTTATCAAAGCAGATATTTAAGCTAACCTGAAGGTAACACTGTTTTCTTCATCAGCATCGTCTTGGTTGCATTAAATAAGAAAATTACTTGATAACTCTCACGAAAGTTCACCAGAGAGAAGGGGGAATGAAGCTTTAAAGTGAAGCATTAGACATGACAGGAATATACCAGAAGAACCAAGGAGAAATGATAGTTCATAAATATTGATTTTTATTTAAATAAAATAAGGAGAATACATGAATATATGTTAGTACTGGCCAAGTGTGCTCAAAGCTTTCTAATAAACTAGCACTTAAAAGAGGTATTTTCCTGATGCAGGACTCCTCATATTACCTGTGTAGATACACTAATCCCTTCACTGTCCTCCCAAGGCAAGACACTTTTCCTGCAGTTCAGAGCAGAGCAACAAAGATTACATCCATCTATTACTGGGCAGTGGAAGACCAGTCTAACAGCTGGTGAAGTGTGTACAAGGTGCTTTGCTCCTATTTCCACCGAATTCTAGCCTTTGCTGTATAGAGTACACAGATCAGGGGAGATGCTTGGGAATACTGCTGGACCTACAAGTGTGTGTGTGTGTGTGTGTGTGTGTGTGTGTGTGTGTGTGTGTGTGTGTGTGTGTGTGTGTGTGTGTGTGTGTGTGTGTGTGTGATAGTACTCATATATCAGCATGGGGATTCTTTTGGGCCTTACAGATGGAGTTAACTACTTCTTCCCCAAGTCTGTTGAAAAGATTTGTCTTTGACTGCCTGAGATGCAGCAGAGGAGGAAATGATTCTTGAATTTTCAACTGGTAGATCAGATGGGTCCTTCTATGTGCTCTGATTTATACTAATGCTAGTGTTAATACTAACCCATAACTGGTACTAATATCAGCTGGTCCTTTTTGGGTATTTTGGTACTAGTTAGTTTTTTTCACATGGGTTAAGCACACAATTCTCATAAGAATATTATGACATAATGTTAATTATAATGTGCTGTTCACACACACACACAAACACACACACACACACACACACACACACACACACACACACACACACACACACACACCAATTTGGCAGCAGTCTTCATTATGTAAAGTGGACCATGAACTATAGAGAAGTTCAATGGAAGCCTCTCAGGGACCAGATCCTACAGCCAGCCCCTTGGACAAGGGACTCACAGGAGTCTGACCAACAAGTTGGAGATGAAAATGATGTGGACCCCATGCCATGGTTGGCTACCTGCCTGATCTGGAGGGACCCAGGGTTTGCTACATCCTTGTGCTTGAAAGCGCCCGAGGTCTATCCCTGAGTTATTTGATCAAGGTAGAGCTCTACTGCTTGCATCACAGCTGAACATATGGATTTTTTGTGTTAATTGGGACTAAAAGTCCCCCAGATTTTCCTGCCCTGACTGGCTTTGAACCACTACCCTCAGGTCTCAGACTTTTCAATAGCTAGGATTTACAGGTGTGAGCTACTGGCGCCTCTCTATTTGCTCGATTGCCATCCAGAGAGAATTGTGCTTGGCAAGTGTTCTGGAGTAAAAAGAATTGAACTTTTCCAATGAGCAGTGGTGAAAATAATCAGATTCTAGCCCGGCATTGGTGGATTGGGCCTCTAATTCTACCAATTCAGGAAGTTGAAATCTGAGAATTGCAGTTAGAAATCAGTGTGTAGATTTCTGATTCCTTGAGATTCTTTATCTCCAATGAACTACCACAAAACTGGAAGTGGCACTGTAGCTAAGTTGTAGAGCACGAACCTTGAGCTAAAAAGATCAGGGACAGCACTCAGGCTGTGAGTTCAAACCCAGTGACCATATAAATAAAACAAAACAAGAAAAAGAAATGGTGTTCTTCAATAGAATTTATCATTATAAATATTGCTTTCCCATTATATTTAGCTCTGTCATAGGTACATGGATATAAGGTGAATAAGAAGCTTGGCTAAAAAATATAGTAAGCATTGATTTTGTGTGTGTGTTTGTGTGTGTGTGTGTGTGTGTGTGTGTGTGTGTGTGTGTGTGTGTGTGTGTCTATGTGTGTGTGTATTTGCCAGTTCTGAGAATTGAACCTAGGGCCTTAATCACTTGATTGGCTTTTTTTCATCAAGTCTGGTACTCTGCCACTTGGTGCACAGGTATAGTCCCAGATTTTTTTTATTGTTAATTGGCGATAATAGTTTTACACACTATTCTGCCTGTGGTGGCCAATTCTGGAATGTGATTATTTTGAATCCTGCTGAAAAAAATGTGTGTGCAGATAGCTCTACTGTAGGGATGATTTACATTTCTTCAGGAGTATATGTAGGATTTCTTGTGTGGAACTTCCACACTGATTTCTTTTGGGGCTACACTGTTTCACTTATTTGCCAATATTGTGTAGGGTACCTTCCCCCCCACCTCCTTGTGAGTATTTCTGCTTTCTTTTTTTGTTTTATTGTGAAAATACTGTACAGAGGGGTTACAATTATATGGGAAAGGTAGTGAGTACATTTTTTATCAAGCATTGTTGCCTCATCCTTTGTTTCCACTTCCCATCCCTTCCCATCTCACACCCCCCGCCCATCTCATGCCCCCCTCGCCAAAGTTGTAAAGTTCATTATCCCACATGACTTGTATATCTCATTGTTGCAATGGGTCCACCCATATCCCAATTTAAACAATTTGTTTTTCCCTTCCCCTTCACAAATTATAACAACATCAAATTCAGTGAAAGCAAGGGTTATAACGTGGGGGAAAGACATACAAACCAACAAAGAAATCAACATATAAATAAGTTAGAAACAATAGAAAGAAAAAAAAACATGTGCATCCTTATTTTGGGGTCATTTCACTTAACAACAACTTATCTGACCTTTTCTGTTTGTCTCATACATATACTAGTTGTTGTAAATAAGAAAACCATGGGACATATGTATTTTTGGGCCTGGTTTACTTCACTTAATATATTTTTTCCAAGTCTTTCCATTTCCTAACGAATGGGACAATGTCATTCTTTCTGATGGAGGCATAGAATTCCATTGTGTATATATACCACATTTTCTTTACCATTTATCTACTGAGGGGCATCTGGGTTGGTTCCAGATCTTAGTTATAGTAAATAATGCTGAAATAAACATAGTTGTGCTGGTAGCTTTAGTGTGGTCTTGTTTGTGATTATTTGGGTAAATGCCCAAAAGTGGGATTGCAGGGACATAGGGGAGATCTATGTGGAGTCTTTTCAGGAACTTTCACACTACTTTCCAAAGTGGTTGAACAAGTTTACATTACCACCAACAATGTAGTAAGGCTCCCTTCTGTCCACCTCCCCTCCAGGATCTGTTGTTATTAGAGTTCCTGATTTTAGCCATTCTAACTGGTGTTAGGTGGTATCTTAATGTTGTTTTGATTTGCATTTCTTTTATCGCTAGGGAGGTGGGGAATTCTTCATGTGTCTATTGGCCATCCTTCTTTCCTCTTCAGAGAAGTTTCTCTTTAAGTCTTTCGCCCACTTATTTATTGGGCAATTGTTTCTTTGAGGATTTGTTGTTGGAGGATTTAATTTTTTTAAATCCAGGTATATTTTAGATATGAAACTCTTGTCTGTTTTATATTCCAACCTCATCCTTCAAGGAAATAGAAGAGGCAATACAAAAATTCATATGGAACAATAAAAGTTCCTGAATAGCAAAAATGATCCTTAACAGAAAGAACAGTGCTGGGGGAATATCAATACTAAATTTTGAACTCCACTACAAAGCCATAGTAATCAAAACAGATTGGTACTGGCACAAGAACAGTCCTCGGAAACAATGGAATAGAATTGAAAAGGCAGACATGAACCTACAGACAAATAGCCATCTAATCTTCCATAAGGAAGCTAAAAAATAGAATGGAAGAAAGACAGCCTCTTCAGTGCTGGCAAAATTGTGCTGGCAAAATTGATTAATCATGTTTAGAAAACTAAAGTTAGATCCTTATCTATCACTCGGCACCAGAATGAAGTTCAAATGGATCAATGACCTTGGAGACAAAGCAGACCCTCTGAAAACATTACAGGATGGAATAGGAGTAACCCTAGGTCTCCTTGGCACAGGCTGAAATTTTCTTAATAGAGACCCAGAAACACAGCAAATCAAAGAAAGGTTGCACACATGGGATTACATGAAGTTGCAGAGCTTCTGCATGGCAAAGGACATAGCTAGCAAGATCAGGAGAAAGCCTACAGATTCACTAGCCATTCAACAGACAAGGGTCTCATATCTAAAATATACCTGTTTTTGTTTATAATAGGCATTCTGATTAGGCAGAGATGGAAGTTCAACATAGATTTTATTTACATTTCCTTGATTACTAAGCAAGTTGAATATTTTCAAATATTCCTTAGACACCTATATCTGTTTGGGGAACTATCTAGTCAATTCACTTGCCGATTTATTGTTAAGATTATTTGTTCTTAGGATGTTTCATTTTTTTATGTCTATACATTCTTAATAATAGGATTTATTTTGTTACTCAAAATGCAGGAGTTTAGGCTTATTTTACTTATTCTTAACAAAAGATGCCTTATGAACTTCAAATTATTTAATAGATGATTGGTTAAAAAATGAGAACAAGGATGTGGTTCACACAGGAGGGTTCCTGTCAATAACTACATGTTCTGAACTCAGACTTCAGGGTATACAAAAAAGATATTCTTTACTTTAAAACAATAAAACCTAATCGGCTATATTTTCTCAAAATACGTAATTCTAAATATTTCACTATTCTTGGCGATAAAACTATTGCAAATTTTACAACAGATGAACAATTTTAGGTTCTAATCAGTCAAGCAAGCAAAACAAAAACATACAACTTTGGCCAGGTGCTGGTGGCTCATGTCTGTATTCCTAGCTACTCAGGAGGCTGAGATCTAAGGATTACAGTTCAAAATGAGCATGGGCAGGAACTCTGTGAGACTTATCTCCAAATAACATCGAGAAACCTATGGCTCAAATGATAGAGTGCTTTTCTTGAGCTGAATAGCTGAGGCTCTGCCCCCAGGCCCAGAGTTCAAGCCCCACGACCAACAACAACAACAAAAAAAACTTTATAGGACTACAGGTGATATATAAATTTACTCATATAAAATAGAAATAGCAACATAAACAAATAAAACTTTAGAACAACAAAACTGAATCAAGTTATATAAAAGACATAAAAAGACTAATAGCCTGAGTTCAAGCCTCAGGGCCAACACAAAAGAAATAAAGAAATGTAGAAGAAGGAAAGGAATAGACAGTGACAGAGTTTTGAATTAATCAATCACTGGTGTCTTACACAGGTTGTATTAGCTACATAGGAGGCTAAAGCCAGAAAATCACATTTTTTTTCTTTTTTTTATTGTGAAAATACTATACAGATGGGTTACAATTACATGGGCAAGATAATGAGTACATTTCTTATCAAGCATTGTAGCCTCCTCCTTTGTTTCCCCTTACCAACCCATACACCTCCCTGTACCCCCGCCAAATCCTCCTCGCCCGCCCCAAAGTTGTAAAGTTCGTTTTTGACATAACAACTTGTACGTATCATTGTTGCAATGGGTCCACATGTATCCCTATTTAAATGATTAGTTTTTTCCCTTCCCCTCCACAAATTATAACAACATCAAATACAGTGAAAGTAGAGGTTATACCGTGGGGGAAGGACATAGAAGGGAACAAAGAAATAATCTTATAAATGTGTTAGAAACAATCACATGAAAGAAAAAAAATATTTGAATACATATCTTAGAGTTCAATTCCTAACATCAACTTATCTGACCATTTCTGCTTGTCTCAGACATATACTAGTAATTGCAAATAAAGGAAATCATGGGACCTATGTTTCTTTGGGCCTGGCTTACTTCACTTAATTTAATTTTTTCCAAGTCTTTCCATGTCCTAACAAATGGGGAAATGTCATTCTTTCTGATGGAGGCATAGAATTCCATTGTGTATATATACCACATTTTCTTGATCCATTTGGAGTTGATTCTAGTTCACGGTGATATATAAGGATCTAGCATTAGTTTTCTACACGTGATTAACCAATTTTGCCAGCACAATTTACTGAAGAGGGTGTATTTCTTCCATTCTGTTTTTTTAGCTTCCTTATTGAAGATTAGATGGCTATAAGTCTGTAGGTTCATTTCAAGGTTTTCAATTCTATTCCATTGGTCCTGAAGTTTATTCTTGTGCCAGTACCAAGCTGTTTTGATTACTATGGCTTTGTAGTAGAGTTTGAAATTTGGTATTGTATTCTTCCAGCATTTTTCTTTCTTTTGGGGATCATTTTTGCTATTTGGGGTCTTTTATGGTTCCATATGAATTTTTGGATTACCTCTTCTATTTCCTTGAAGAATGAGGTTGGGATATAGATAGGTATTGTTATGTCAAGGTCGCAGGATCCCCACCAAGAAGACCACCGAGAGTCAGACTCTATGGCTGTTTTATTTAAATGGGCTGCAGCTCGGGCCTCGTCCTACACTCCGACACAGCGGAGCCCCGGAGGAAAGCCCCAAGATAAGTATTTGCAGGTCTTATAAGGGCACACAACCAGGTGGTTTAGCACCACGTGTTGCTCTGCTCTGAAACAAGCAACAAATGGTCACTGCTTCAAATACTCTAAACTTTCATTCCCCCCTCCTTGACTTCTGGTCCTGAGCCCCAATCTTATGGCTCTGGCCCAAAACTAAACTCCAACAGCTCTTGATCTTGAACGAGTAATCCAATAACAATCATTCCATGTTTCTTTTCTTGAGGCATATGTGGATTGGCTGAGTAGGATGCTTGGAGACTTCTCATGTTTCCCCATGGTCGTCCAGGGCAAAGGGGTCAGCCGGTCTGGCATGGGAGCAGTGGATTCAAGCAGCAATGCCGTCCACCTTAAGGGCAGTAGGTGTAACCAATAGCACCATGTAAGGTCCCTTCCACAGTGGTTCCAGGGATCTCAAGTTGTGCCTTCAAACAAACACCCTGACGCTGGTTTAAACAAATGGGAGGTAGGAATAGAAGCAGAATCATATAATGCTCTAAGCTGGGGCCACATACTCTTATGCACCAGCTGTAAATAGTCAAGCTTACACAGAAATTCACTATCATCCAATTCAGCAAGCAGTTCAGTCTGAAGGCTAGGGATAATGGGTGGAGGGTGTCCATACATTATTTCAAAAGGAGTAAAGCCAAGCCGACAGGGTGAATTTCTTATTCTAAACAAGGCAAAAGGAAGGAGCAATACCCAGTCTGCGCCAGTCTCCAAGGCCAATTTAGTTAAGGTCTCTTTTAGAGTCTTATTCATTCTTTCTACCAGCCCTGATCTTTCCCCAGTGCCACAGTTATTCCCTGACTTACTTTTGAAACGAAGGCGGGTCCATTGTCCCACCCGATGGTGGATGGGAAGCCATACGAGGGTACGATTTCTCCCAGGGTCTTTTTAGCCAGGAAGTTCGTGGTCTCATGCTTTGTTGGGTAGGCTTCAACCCATCCTGAAAAGGTGTCTACAAAAACTAGCAAATATTTATATCCAAATTTTCCAGTTTTAATTTCTGTGAAGTCTACTTCCCAATACACACCTGGCCTATCTCCACAGAGGCGAGCTCCTTTTGTAACCTGTTGATTGGGGGTATTGCTGAGCTGAAAGGCTTTACAATTTTTAACAATGTCCTCAATATGTTGATTTCCTTGCCTAACTTTCCTCTGAGTGTCAGAGCAAGTCTTGCAATCTTCGGGTTCCCATGTGAGAAACCCGATGGATTCTCTTAAGAATCCCTTTGCCCAATCTTTGTGGCAAGATAAGTTTCCCCTCACCATTTTTCCACCAGTCATTTTTTTCCTTCTCTGTCCAGGGGTTTATAGGCCATGGGAATTTTCTTTATCCACTCCAAGTCTTCTTGGAATACTGAGGCTCAGGAGTCAAAGTTCATGGCCCTGGGTCTACTAAATTCAGTACTTCCACGCTGGACTGGAGGGCTGCCTCCTTAGCGGCCTGATTGGCCAAGTTTTTTCCTTTGGTTAATCAGTTCCCTTTTGATGGCCAGGACAGTACATAATGGCAATATTTGCTGGTTCCCATATGGCCCGGATGAGGTTTAAAATTTCTTGTTTGTTTTTAACATTTTTTTCCCTCAGCTGTCAGCAGCCCCCTCTCTTCGAAAATGGCTCCATGGACATACACAGTGGCAAAAGCATACCGACTGCCCGTGTAAATATGTAGTCTATTCCCTTTTCCCATTTGTAGGGCTTTTGTTAGTGCCACTAGTTCTGCTCTTTTTGCAGACGTTCTCTGGAGGAGAGCTTCTGCCCACACTATCTCAGTGTGACTGCTGCCCCTGCGTACCTTTTACCATCTCAAATGAAACTGCTGCCATCTGTGAACCAGGTATGCTCAGCATGCGATAGTGGCGAGTCCAACAATTCTAGCCTCTTTTCCTTGGCCCAGTCTCTCTTTTCATGCTCCATTTCATGTTCTCTCTATTTCCTTTTCTGTCTTTGCTCCGGTCTCTCTCTTATTGTAAACCTTTTCTGCCGTGGCTACTAGATCCCTAATAGACTTTTCACCAAATCTGTCTAGAGCCTGCAACTTTCGCTTTATGTTTGGTGCAGCTTGATTTGTATAGGCAAACATAATCATCTGAGCGACTCCTGGTTCTCAAGATCATATGGGGTATATTGACTAAAAGCTTCCATAAGCCACTCAAGATATTCTGCCGGACATTCACTTCCTCCCTGTCTTACATCATAAACCTTGGCCATAGTAATAGGTTTGTGAGCCACTGCCTTGAGACCTGCCAACAGAGCCTGGTGGTAGACGAGGAGTCGCTCCTTACCTTCAACCATATTGTAGTCCCATGTTGGTTGGATCTCAGGAAAATAGGCAGCGATCAGGGCAGGATCCACAATGGGCGCTCCTGTTGGGATAGGGATATGTTTCCGGGCCACCTCTCGGATACCATCTCTCTCTTCGGTGGTATAAAGGACCTGTAAATGCTGACTGTAATCATCCCAAGTGGGCTGATGAGTAAAGAGAATAATTTCAAGCAAACAAATTAAATCCTGAGGTTTCGCAGAAAAGGGGGCATTTTGGGTGAGCCAATTGTATAGATCACTAGTAGAAAATGGCCAGTATTGGAGTTGCTGTTGACCATCTGCATCCACAGGACCTACAGCTCTTAAGGCAAAAACAGCTGCAATAAAAGGGGTGTTGATACCATGGCATCGTCGAGTGACCGGCCCCTCAGAAATTTTAAGGGCAGGTGCCGAGGGTTCTATAGCTCCCTCCTCCTCTTGATCATTCTCAGATTCTGCAAAAGGAACCTGGGAGTATGGGAGAGGAAACATTTCTTCCAAGTTATCACCCTGAAAAACCGGGAGGTACAATTTCTTTTCCTCTATCTTAGTTTCTTTATGTAAGTCTAGGAGGCCAGATGGAGTGGTGCCCATGTTTTCCAGTCCCATCAGTCTTATAGTCAAAAAAACAAACAAACAAACAATAAACAGTACAAACAAAACACATACAGGCCTGACAGTTATGAAAAAAAGCTTCACACGGCGGGGTTCCAATAACCCTCCCCACCCACACAGCGGGGATCCTCCCGCCCCACACGGTGTGGTTGCAAAGACCCCAGCTCCACACAGTAGGGTTACCCCGGCCCCACAAGAGGATCTGGGGCATCTCCCAGTTCCTCCAGGTTTGTAGAGCAAGCCTGTCCCCTTCGACAACCCTTTAGGTATCGGAGCGGCCATCCTCACAAGGGAAAACAAAAGCAAAACAGACAAATGACAGGACAAGACAAATTAACAAAGAAAGCACAGTTTTACCTTTGGAGTCTGAAGTCTCGGGGGTCTTTGCGGGTATCCTGGATGAGCCCCCACTAATGTTATGCCAAGTTCGCAGGACAACCACCAAGAAGACCACCAATAGTCAGACTCTACAGCTGTTTTATTTAAATGATGGGCTGCAGCTAAGGCCTTGACCTATGCTCTAACACAGAGAAGCCCAGGAGGAGAGCCCCAAGCTAAGGATTTGCAGGTCTTATAAGGGCACACAACCAGGTGGTTTAGCACTACGTGTTGCTCTACTCTGAAACAAGCAACAAATGTTCACTGCCTCACATATTCTAACCTTTGAGGTATCACATTGAATTTGTAGATAGCCTTGGGAAGTATTGCCATTTTTAAGATGATGATCGTTCTACACCAGGAGAATGGGGGTTTTTGCCACTTTCTAAGTTCTGTTTTGATTTCCTATTTTAAGTTTTTAAAGTTTTCCTCATAGAGGTCCTTCAATTCTTTGGTTAATTCCTAGGTATTTTATTTTTTGTGGGGCTATTACAAATGGGGTTGCTTTCCGAATTTCAGGCACACTTCTCTCATTGTTGGCATACAGAAAAGCCATTAATTTTGGGGGGTCTAATTTTATACCCTGATACTTTGCCAAAGCTTTGAATCAGCTGGAGAAATTTGGGAGTGGACTCTATGTGATTCTTTAAATAGAAGATAATGTCATCTGCAAAGAGAGAGAGTTTTACTTCTTCTTTCCCTATTTGGATCCCCTTTATGTTTGCATCTTGTCTTATTGTTGTACCTAAGCATTCTAATACCAGATTGAACAGCAGGGGAGAGAGTGGACATCCTTGTCTCATTTGTGAGTAAAGAGGAAATGGCTGTAGTTTTTCACAATTAAGTATAATGCTGGCTGTAGGTTTGTCAGCCTTTATTTTATTGAGGACTGTTCCATGGATTCCTAATTTTTCCAGAACCTTCACCATAAAGGGGTGTTGGATCTTGTCAAATGCTTGTTCTGCATCTATCGAGATAACCATGTAGTTCTCATCCTTGTTCCTGTTGATGTGATGAATAATATTAACTGATTTGCATATATTGAAACAGTTTTGCATCCCTGAAATGAATCCTGTTTGATCAGGATGTATGATTTTTTGGATAAATTGTTGAAGTCGATTGGCCAAAATTTTGCTGAGAAGTTTTACATCAATGTTCACCAAAGAAATAGATCTATAGTACTCTTTCTTTGATGAGTCCCTGCCTGGTTTTGAGATGAGGGTCATGATGGCTTCATAGAATAAGTTCAGTAGTGAAATTTCTCTTTCAATTTCATTGAAGAGTTGGAGGAGTATTGGTGTGAGCTCTGCTTTGAAGGCCTTGTAGAATTCCGTTGTAAAGGCAACTGATCCTAGGCTTTTCTTCGATGGGAAGTGTCTTATTGCTATTTCTATTTCAATGCTTGATATGGTTCTGTTCAGATGATTAAACTTATCTTGGTTTAGTCCCGGCATGCAAATATTTGCTAGGAAAAGGTTCATTTCTGCCAATTTCTCAAACTTATTAGCATAAAGTTTTGAGAAGAATTCCCATGATGTTCTGAATCTTGGATGTTTCTGTGGTGATGTTTTCATTCCCATCTCTGAGTTTATTTGTTTGGGTGTGTTCTCTTCTTTTTCTGATAAGATTTGCTAAGGATCTGTCCATTTCTTTCGAAGAACAAACTCTGTTTTGTTGATACTTCCTATGTTTGTTTGTTTTTTTGAATTCTAATACATTTAATTCTGATTTAATTTTAATTATTTCTTTCCATCTACTGGATTGGGGTTTATCTTGCTGCTTTTTATAAAGGAGTCTCAGATGTCTCATTAAATTGTTGGTTTCAGATCTCTCCAATTTGTTGATGTAGGAGCTCAGAGCTATATACTTGCCCATGAGTACTGCTTTTGCTGTGTCCCAGAGGAGCTGGTATTTTTTTTTTTGTTCATTTTTGTTGACTATCATGAACATTTGAATTTCCTTTCTAATCTCTTCCATGACCCACTGGTGCTTCAAGAGTGTGTTGTTCAGCCTCCATATGTTACAGGATTTTCTTTGGTGGCTTTTGGTGTTGAGTATTAATTTTCTTCCCTTTCGGTCTGAGAGAATGAGAAGTAAAACTTCAATGTTTCTGAATTTGGACAAGTTTGTTTTGTGTCCTAAAATGTGGTCTATTTTGGAAAATGTTCCATGTGCTGCTGAGAAAAAACGTTTATTCTGATGCTGCTGGGTGAAATATTCAGTTGATGTCTGTTAAATATAGTTGATCTATGCAGTTGTTTAGATCTGTGGTTTTTCTGTTGAGTTTTGGTCGAGTTGATCTATCTAGTGCGGAAAGTAGTGTGTTAAAGTACCCAACAATTAATGCCTTTGGATCTATGTGGGATTTGAGGGAAAGTAGTGTTTCGTGGATAAATTTGGGTTCTCTGTTGTTTGGTGAATAGATATTTGGAATTGTAATATCCTCCTGAAGGAGAGATCCTTTAATCAGTATGTAGCGACCTTCTTTAACTCTTCTCACAAATTTTAATTTGAAGTCTATTTTATCTGATATTAGGATTGCAACTCCTGCCTGTTTATTGTGGCCGTTTGCTTGGTAGGTTTTGTTCCAGACTTTCAAACTGAAAATATGTTTGTGTTTATGGGCAAGATGTGACTCCTGAAGGCACCTGATTGAAAGATCATGCTTTTTAGTCCAACGAGACAGTCTCTGTCACTTAATTGGAGAGTTAAGACCGTTAATGTTGAGAGACAGGTGTTTGGGAGTTCCTGCCGTTTTATCCACCTTCTTGGGGGCTGGGAAAACTGGGTTCTTCCTATGGTTCTTGGATTCTCAGTTTGGGTGCAGTTTCTTGGCCTTTATTATGTTCTTGTTGGTTTTCTATGTGTAGGACATCTTTAAGAATCTTTTGTAGGGCTGGTTGAGATACCTGTACTTGTCATTTTTCTTGTGTTTTTCTGGATTGCCCTGCCCATTTGCGATGAAAGTAAACCAGTTTTGTCCTAGCACACTATTTTAAGGCAAACATCAACCAAAGTGTGTAAATGCACAGTCAATAGTCTGCAGATACGCACAGTCAATAGTCTGCAGATACAATCTAGTTAAACAGATATAACTATTCAACATCAGAAAAGTATGTATTAATGGGCTACGAACCACAAAGAAGAAATTGGCAAACAGAAATTATTAGGTTTAGGGAGAGATGTGGATAAAAATAGAATAGAGGGATGTGGAAAGGCAGAGGGTGAGTTAACTAAGTCTTAATCTCAAAGTGGGAAAAAGGTTGGATAGAATGATAACAGAGGAAGAGGAAAAAAAGAAGAGAAAGCGAAGAGACAAGAAAAAATACAAAAACAAATATTAAAAATTAAGAAGTGCAACACTTAAGAAGTATACAAATTTGAAAACAATATCCAGAGATGAATGTGGATAGAATAAGAGCAGGGGAGGGATAGAAAGGAGCTGTGGCGAACTTAAAAATAAAAATGCTTAAAATATAAAAAGAGGTAGTAGTGCTATTAAGAAATTTATGTCTAGGCAGTTTTCAATTGAGTAATAAATTTCTGGACTAAGTGTGTACAAAATGGGGCTAAGATCTAATAATCAACTACGGGTACATCTGAAGATGAGCAAAACAGGAATTAAGTCTTGCAAAGAATAATGAAAGAAAAAAAGTGAAAAGAATGAGAAGGAAAGAAAAAAAGGATCAAATGATCAGTAAAGCTAAACAAAAAAAAATTAAAGAAAAAAAAGTACACACACATATACCCCTAAAATAGAAATTATAAGAGGAAGAAAAAAGTTAACAGAAAACAAAAAAAATTATAGTTAAAATTAAAATTAAAAAAAACTTGTAGAAAAGTAATTTTTTAATAAAAGGTACAAAAAAGAGTTCTTTAAATTTCTTCTGAGGATGGGACGATCCAGGATCTCCCTTGTGTCTGTAACCAGTCTCTTGTTGGAGTCTCTAGTCTGCTTGAGGTGTTTGATATTACTGTAGCTTGGATGGTTTCTTAAGTCAGTTTGATCAGGCAGAAAAATGCTTTGATTTATCAAGGATTTTGTGATCCTCCTTCCAGGCTACTTCAATGGGAGAGAGATCTGCTTTGAGTATCATAAAAGAGGGACATGGCTGTTTCCTCCAGTTTGGATATGCTGTGATGAGTCTAGGTTCTGGGTACAGTTGAAGCCTTTCAGCAGTGTCATCCTTGAAAAGCTAGCTTCTGAGAAACTCACATAGCCCAGCCTGGAGCCATTCTCAGAGTTTATTTTTACTGAATTTCAGTTGATTGTCAAGGCTGCTGTAGGAAGGGGCAGCCTCTGGCTCTGTTTACCCAGTGAAGAAAGCCACTCCTGGGGCTGGCGGCCCAAGCTGGTTGACTTTTCCCTGGGGGGAGCTGAGCCTGGAAGGTCAGGTTAGGTTCCTGTGACCTGCTAAATGACTCTTGTTTTTGTTTTTGTTTTTTTCCAAGGCCTGATTTGGAGTTAGCTGCTCAGCCAGTCCTTTGTCAGTATCAAAGATGGAGATTTCCAGTAGAGGGAGGGAGGGGTGGCCTTCCCTCCTCTTCTCCCTGAGAAGAAGTGAGGATGTCAGGCTTCTACTCATGCTGGAGTCTTGGTTCCTGGGTCGTCTCTGGTCTGTGAACTGCAGGATGAAGATGTGTGCTCCTTGTCATTTCTTGCTGGTGTTGAGTAGAATCTGCTTGCCCACCACATCTGGCACCTTTGTACCTGACTATCTGTGTTGCAGGTATCGTGGCTATGGCTGCCACCACCGCCACAGCCGCGGCTACAGGCAAGTACTCAGATCTGTCTCCTTGCCTCAATTTTCTCTCTCTGGCCTAACTCTCTATACCGTGATGGCACACTTGTTTGATTCTCTGGCATAGGACTGTTCACTGGAACATTAAAACTGCTTTGTATGTAGAGCTTGTTTAGCCTCCAGCTGCTCCTTTGCCATCTTCATGGAACTCATCAGAAAATAACATTTAAAGGCAAGCCCAAGCAGCAAAGTACATGGGACATTTTTTTCTGTGCGTGACGAGTGGAATTTGTTCTACTTTACTCAAGGCTAGTGTTCTATTACTCTCAGCTCATTAGTGGGATCACTACCAGCTAATTGGTGGTAAAGAGTTTCATGGAATTTCCTGTGTAGACTGACTTCAAACTGTGATCCTCAGATTTCAGCTTACTGATTCATTCTGTGATTTTCATGAGACTCTTATCTCCAATGAACCACCAAAAAGAAGAAGAAGAAGAAGAAAAAACACCTGGAGGTTGAGCTGTAGCTCCAATGGCGGAAATGAGACAATGATTTCTGGGACAGCACCCACACCTTGCGATCAAGCTCCAGAACCAGCACACATAAGAATAAAATAAATAAATGAGAACAAAAATAGAAGAAGAAAAGGGAGAGCCAATTTCAGAGTTGAAAATGAGCAATACTGAGGTAGCTTACACTTGTTATTGTACTTACTCAAGGGTCTCACATCTGAGAATCAATGTTCAAAGCCAGCCAAGGAATGGGAGTGCATGGACTCAACTCTATTAGCCAACTACAGTTTTTTTTAAAGCTCCAAATTGTGCTGTGTCTCACTTATTAGAGGGCTAGTATTAAAAGTGTACTGGGTTGGTACTGGGAAGGTGATTCAAGGGGGGAGTGCTTGGCATGCATGCATGAGGCCCTGGGTTCAATTCCTCACCAACACATAAGCAGTAAAAGCAAGAAGTGGCACTGTAGCACACATGGTAGGGCTCTAGCTTCAAGCTGAAGAGCTGAGGGAAAGCACCCAGGCCCAGAGTTCAGGCCCCTCGACCAGCAAAAAAAAAAAAAAAGGATCTGGGACAATACCTAGGCTCTGATTTATAGCTACAAGCCCAGCATACATACGGAAATAAAAAGTAGAAAATAAAGAAATGTGTAAGAAAATCCAATTAAATTTTCAAAATGAGTCATGAGTTTTTGGATTTTTAGTGTAATCCTAAATACTAAGATACATACAGTGTTATGGTCTCTTATCACCAAGTCACCAGCAAAACAAACAAATATGAAAACAGAAGTGAAGCTGTAATTGGAATTGTAAATCACCAGCCTTGAATGAGAAAGCTATGAAACAGTGTCCTGGCCCAGAGATCCAGCCTCAGGGTCACAAAAATGTTAATAAGAAGAGAACCTGGGGCTGGTGACTTATGCCTGTAATTCTAGAACTTCAGGAAGCAGAAATATGGGTATCCACTGTAAAGACCAACTCAAGCAGGAAAGTCCAGAAGACAGTTGTTTGTTGGCCATGCTGGTGCTACAACTGTAGTACTCCACAATTTTGGCAGTAATGGGATGTAAGGATCTTAGACTTTCCTGCTCAGCCTGGCTTTGAACCATGATGGTCAGATTTTAGCCTCCTGAAACAGGCCATGCCTTGCATGAGTTCTGGCTCCAGCACCAGCGCACTCACAAAAAATGAAATGAATACATGCAAAGAAGACGTGAAGATAAGAAGAACCAATAACTATGGGCTGCAATGAGCCAATCAGCCCATCACTGGTGGCTCATGACTCAAATTCTTGTTACTCAGGAGAGTAAAATCTGGATAATATTTAAGGGCCAGACCAAGTAGGAAAGTCCCAACGACTTGTGTGTGTATGTCTGTGTGTGAGTCCTGTTGCTTGAACTTGTACTGTTTTGCTCAAAGCTCTACTAATCTCAGCTTTTTAGTGGTTATAATTGGAGATATCATGTACTTTCCTGCCCAGGCTGGCACCAACTTTCATTCTCAGATTTCAGCCTCATAAATCTGGTCTGGCTCTACATTATATTCATTTCTAATTAAACACCAAAACAGAAAAAAATCCTGGAGTTTAGCTGTGGTTCAACTGGCAGAACTGGGAAAAAATTTCTGGAACAGCACCCAGACCCTGAGTTCAAGCTGGAGAACAAACAGAAGAAATAAAAAGAGGATAGAAGTACAAAAGGAAGAGTCAGTGACAGAGGTTGAAATGAATCAAACATTGGTTCCTCACACATGTTATACAAGGTACTCAGGAGAATTAAATCTAAGATTCACGGTTTATGACTGGCCCAGGCAGGAGAGTCCATGAGACTTATATGTCTAATTTGCCAGCAAAAATAAGCTACAATTTGTACTTTGGCTCATTCGGTTGAGTGCTAGTCTCAAATAGAAAGTTTGGGTCAGCACCTAAGCTCTGAGTTGAAGTCCTAGACATGCATTGCAAAACAAACAAACCAAAAAAAGAAAAACCCACTCATTTCAAAATGACGGGATAAAGAGAAAACTAAGATTTAAAAATGAGCCATGGATTTGGTTCCCGTGTGTATTCCTATCCATTCTAGGTTCAAAGCTAGACTGGGCAGGAAAGTACATGAAACTGTTAACCCCATCTACCCAACCAAAAGCTGGATGTGCCGATATGATTGTAGATACAAACTACTGTGTTTGGTGCAAAAGCTAATTTAAAAAACTGCTGACCCAGAGTTCAATTCTTAGTGCTAAAAATTGTAGGAGAAGAGAAGAAAGGCCAATTGTAAATTTAAATATAAGCCTGGTGCTTATTGATCATGGCTGTAGTTGATCCATGGGTGCAGAAATATTGAGATCAAGTTTCCAGCCAACCCAAAAAGCAAAGTCCAGGGGACTTTGTGTGTTTATGTGTGAAAGTTTGTGTGTGTGTGTGTGTGTGTGTGTGTGTTTCTGTGTATGTGTGTGTTTCTGTAGTATCTTTTGCTTAGTGCCCTAGCATTCCCAGCTTTTGGGTGTTGACTTGGAGATAAGAGTGTCATGGACTTTCCTGCCCAGGCTGGCTTTGAAACATGATCCTCAGATTTCAGTCACCTGATTGAGCTGGACGTTGAGCTATGGCTCAAATTGCAGAACTGGGCAAATGTTTTCTGGGACTGCACCCAGACCCTCAGTTCAAGCCCCAGGACATGCATAGAAGAAATGAGTAGAAGTAACCAAGGAAGAGCAAGTGACAAAGCCTTAAATGAATCATGCATCGGTGGCTCATACATGTTTTACTAGCTATTCAAGAGCCTGAAATCTGAGGACGATGGTTCATGGCCAGCCCAGGCAGGAGAGTCCATGACTCTTGTCTGTAATTAAATAACACCCACCCAAAAAGTGCCAAAAATTTATACTGTTTCTCATGTAATAGAGGATATGCTTGAATAAAAACTTCTAGGACAGAATATGAGCCCCAATTTGTAGAACCAGGAACAGCAGCACATGCAAAAAATAAAAAGTAAACAAAGAAGTTAGTGGCAAGCACATATTAATGTTTTAAAATGACACAAGGGTTGTTGGTCCTGTGTATAATCCTAACTACACAAGAATTCGACATCTGAGGATTGTGGTATCAAGTCAGTCTGGGTAGGAACGTGCTTGAAATGGTTATCCCAGATATCTAGCACAAAGCCCTGAGCCGGACCTGATGTGGTAAAGCAACAGCCTTCAGTTAAAATCTAAGAAACAGTCCCGAGAGGCAGAGGTCAAGCTGCAGGGCAACTAAATATTACAAATAACAAACAATCAATGCAAAGGAGAGTGGAAGAAGAGAGACTGAAATCTGAGGATCAACAATTCAAAGTTAATGCATGCAAGAAAATCCATGAGACATTTTGTGTATGTGTGCATCTGTGTGCCATCTTGCAGCTTGTGTGTGAGCCTCCTTGAACTTGTGCTATTTTGCACAAGGACAGAGCTCTACCACTCCAAGATTTTCAGTGGTTAATTGGAGGTCACGGTCTCATGAACTTTCCTTCTCAGCCTGGCTTGATTCATGCTAGGCTTTCCTCAGACTCTTATCTCCAATTAATTGTCAAAAAGCAAAAAAAAAAAAAAGCCTGGGAATTAAGTTATGGCTCAATTGGCAGAATTGGGCAATCAGTTTCTGGGACAGCAACCAGGCCATGAGTTCAAGCTCAGGACAATCACAGAAGAATTAAAGAAAAAGAGGCTAGAAGTGCAGAAGGAAGATCCAATGACAGAGGTTTAAATAAATCAAGCATTGGTAGCTCACCAATGTTCTATCGGCTACTCAGGAGGATGAAATCTGAGGATCACCATTGAAGGCCAGCTCAGGTAGGAGAATCGATGAGACCCTTATGTCTCATTTGTCACCAAAAATATGACACTAGCTGTGCTCTGGTTCATGTGGTATATTCCTAGTCTTAAACAGAAAGCTCTTTTACAGCACACAGGCCCTGGTGCTGAGGTCCCAGCACAAAAATATACAAAAACAAAGAAAAAAGAGCACAAATTATGAAAGATGAGAGAGAGAGAAAATTATCATTTCAAAATGAGTCATGGGTTGCTGGTTTATTGGTGCATACTGAGGAAGTTGAAATATGAGGATCACAACTCAAAGCCAGCCTGGCTAGGAAAGTGATTGAAATTCTTATCTTCAACTACCAAGCAAAAGCTGGAAATGAAGGTGTGATAGTAGTTGTAAAGTACTGAAATTTGGTGGAGCCCTGGAAGTAGTTTCCTGGTCCAGAATTCAGCCCAAAGTCGACCAAAAACAAAACTGAAAGAAGAGAAGAAATGACCATTTGAGATTTAAAAAATAAGCCTGGCGCTGGTGGTTCATGTTTATAATTTTAGCTCTCAGGTGGCTGAAGTTTGAAGATAGTATTTAAAGGCCAGTCCAAACAGGAAAGGCCATGAGTTTTTTTTTTCTGTGTGTGCTCGAATTTGTGTAGGAGCTCTACCACTCTCAGAATCTTGGTAGTTGATAAAAAGAATCTCATGAACTTTCCTGCTCAGGTTGACTTCAAACTATGATACTCACATTTCAGCCTCCCAAATCTTGCTGGGCTTTACATGAGACTCATCTCCAAAAGGAAGAAAAATTAAACCTGGCGATTGAGCTGTGGCTTCAATCGCAGAAATGAGAAAATAATTTCTGAAAAAGCACCCAGACCTTGATATTAACTTCAGGGCTAACATACATACAAAGAATAAAATAAATAAATGTGGAGGAGGGTGGGAGAAGAAAGAGCCAATTTCAGAGTTTAAAATGAGTTAGGCGTAGGTGGCACACACCTGTGATAGTAGCTACTCAGGAGGCTCAAATCTGAGGATCACAGTTGAAAGCCAGCCCAGATAGGAGAATTCATATACTCAACTCTAAGTAGCTACTTAAAACCAAATAACATAAAAAACAATAGCCACAGTTGTGCGGTGGCTCATGTTTTCATTGCTAGTCTTGAGTAAACACCTCAGGGATAGCACCTGGGCTAATTTGTAGACCCAGGAGCAGCATATTAAAGGAAATAAAAATGCAAATAAAAAATGTAAGAATGGCAGGAAATATGGATTAGTGCTAGAGTGCTTGCCTAGCATGTTTGAATTCCTGGGTCTGTTTCCTCAGTACCTCATAAATAGAAAAGCCTGAAAGTGGCACTATGGCTCAATAAATAGAGTCCTCACCTTCAGTAAAAGAAGCTCAGGAACAGTGCCCAAGCCCTGATTTCAAGCCTCAACGCTAGGGAAACAAAGAAAAAAAGGTGTGAGAAAATTCAATTAAAGTTTAAAAATTATCCATGAATATTTGTTTGATATGTTTAGTCTTAGTGATTCAGAAAGCTGAAATCTAAAGGTTGTTGTTCGTAGCCAACCTGGGCAGGGAAGTGCCTAAGTATACAACTAATCAGCAAAAAAAATCCAGAAATGAGGATGTGCTTGTAGTTGGAAAGCACCAGCCTTGAGGAAAAACCTATGAAATAGTGCCCTGGCTCAGAGATCCAGCCTCAGGATTACAATAAGCGAATTAAGTGATTGGAATTAGAGAACCTTGGACTGTTGGCTCATGTAATTCTAGAAATGCAGGAGACTGAAATATAAGATCCAGTGTAAAGGCAAACCCAGTCAAGAAATTCCAGGAGACTGTTTTCTGTGTGGTGGCCACACTGGAGGTAGGATTTTGTTGATTGAATGGAAATGAGTTTCATGGACTTTCTTGCTCAGGCTGCTTTCAAACTATGGTGGACAGATTTGAGCCTCGTGTATCAAGCCAGGCCCATTATGAGTTCAAGCTCCAGGACCAACAAACACAAAAATAATTAAATAAATGAAAAGAAGGGTAGAAGAAGAGAAAAAAGAGGCAGTACCAGAGGTTTCAATGAACCAATCATTGGTGGCTCATATCTGTGATTCTAGCTACTCAGGCTGAAATTTGAGGATATTGTTTAAAGCTCAGCTCAGTTATATGAGTACATAAGATCTCTCTCTCTGTAACTGTCTCTCTTTGTCTCCCTCTGTCTCTCTCTCTCTGTGCCAATCCTGGTGTTTGAACTTGTACTATTTTCTTCAAAGGCCTACTTACTTTCAGATTTTTAGTGGTTAATTGAAGAAAAGAGTGTTAAGGACTTTCCTCAATTTTCAGTTTCCTGAATCTAGCTTAGCTCTACATGAGTCTCTTATCTCCAATTAACTTCCCCCAAAAAGCCAAATGTTATGGTTATTCCCATATATGCACTGAGACAGCATCTGAGCTGCAAATTTTACTCATAGGACAAGCAAAAATGAAGACAATAAGAAAAGAAGGTGGAAGCACGCACATATGAAAGTTTTAAAATGACACAAATGTTGCTGGCCATGTGTGTAATCCTTACTATACAAGAGGCTGACTTCTAAGGATTGCAGTGTCAAATCAGCCTGGGCAGGAATATGCTTGAGACTCATCTTCAGCCACACAGCACAAAACCTTGAGCTATAGCTGAGGTTGTAAAAGCACCAGCCTTGAGTGGAAATGGTAAGATACAGGCCCCAGAGTCAGAGGTCAAGCCAGAGGACCAATAAAATTTTCAAAGAAGAGAAGATGAAGAGGAGCTGAAATCTGAGGATAATGGTTCAAAAATAGCCCATGCAACAAAGTCCATGAGCCTTTCTCTGTGTACTGTCCTATGGCTTGAACTTGTGCTATTTTGTACAATGATAAAGCTCCACCACTCCCAGCTTTTCATTGATTAATTAGAGCTTAGAGTCTCATGGACTTTCCTGCCCTGGATGGCTTTGAACCATGATCCTCAGATTTCAAAAAACTGATTCATGCTGGCCTTTGCAAAAGACTCATCTCCTATTAGCTACCAAGAATTAAAAAAGAAAACGAGTTGAGCTGTGACTCAAGTGGCAAACTGGGCAATCAATTTCTAGGACAGCACTCAGGGCCTTATTTCAAGCACCAAGACAAAACAAGTATAGCCACAAGTTATATTTTGGCTCATGTGGTAAGCCACTAGTCTTGCAGAAAAAGCTCGGTATTGTATCCATCCCTGATTTGTAGCCCCAGGACTAGCACTTCCTCCTGAGGGGACAAGTTCCAGGGTGGCTTTGAGCCACCGCCCTCACAATTCACCTTCCTGAGTAGTTAGGATTATAGGCCTGAGCCATCGGTAGGTACTTAGCACATCTCTTACATTTGGAGGAAGTATATTTGTTAGAAAGGTGGGTTTTAGATATGTCCTTGTAACACTTTAAATTTTTTGTCCTTACTGTCTAATAGTGAATCTAGTTTCTGATGAGAAATTTGTCTTAATATCATTGAAGATGATTTGTGTGTGATGAGTTGTGTCTTTGTACTTTGGGATGTTTTCTGTTTTTGTTTAATTAGAATGTGTCAATTCGTACCTGTGTAATTATGTTAATTGACTTTTTTGATCTGATAGATTCCTGCATAGAAGGGTTCATGCTTTCAATCAAAATTGGGAAGGTATTGGTTTTTATTCCTTCAAATCTCTGTATACATATATGCATTATGCATGATATATTCACATTGTATATGTGAATATATATATATGCCTACATGTTTATATTATATATACATTTATATACATATATAGTTTCACATAGCTCCCACTTTTGTGATTGTTTATGGTAGGAAGTTTAGATTGATCTTAGCTACTTCATCAGAGTTAGAGTTTGAAGTTCTCCTCTTTATTTCTTGATAAAAATATGCATTACTCAGCAAGGATATTGAAATAAGTATAAAGCACACATAGCTTCTCTCTCTCTCTTTCTGTCTCTGTCTCTGTCTCTGTCTCTGTCTCTCTGTCTGTCTGTCTGTCTGTCTGTCTGTCTGTCTGTCTGTCTGTCTGTCTGTCTGTCTGTCTGTCTGTCTGTCTGTCTGTCTCTCTCTCTCTCTCTCTCTCTCTCTCTCTCTCTCTCTCTCTCTCTCTCTCTCTCTCTCTCTCTCATTTCCTGCCTCAGTCAGGTCTCTGATCACAGGGACATTGCTTGTTGGGTTCTTCTAGTGTGCTGTGATCTTCTGCAGTGTCATATTGTGCTTCAAAGGCCACCAAGCTTGCACCTGTAAGAGGAGCTTCTCAAAGGCAGCCTGCATGCGTGCACCTTCCTGCTTCTGTCTTGATGTCAGAGCCCCACAGCTACATGGGGTGGCCTTAGCAGATGCCCCTGTGCCAGGACTACTGACTGGTGACTGTGCCAGCACAAGCACAGCCTCTTTTTATTACACATCAGAGGTCTGCGTTGGAACCTAGGGGTATTACCTGGTTGGTGGCTATGCTTGGAGCAAGGCTGGGGGCTGCAGAAGCCTCACTGTGGCCTGACTTCTGGGGCACAACAAATGCCAAGGGTTTCTCTGGGCTCTTTTCAGAACACATGGGCAGATTCAGGAGCAGAATCTGAGATCAGGGGGGCCCCTAAACACAGGGTGGGCAATGGAGCTGGGTGGGGCAGGGCTCTCCAGGTTGGCAGGGGGCAGATGATGAGCTTATATTAGTAGACTGCTGGCTCCAAAAAAACTAGACTTGCTTGCTATCCAGAAATATCCCTCTAAATCTGGTTGCACCAGAGAGTTCCATGCTGGTGGGAGGAAACTGCTGAAGACTGCAGTAGATGGACCAGGAGTACTTGGTGCTCTTTGTGGGCAATTCAATGCTGGTCTGGCAGGGGGAATCTGAAGTTTCCATAATATTGCAGATCCAGGGAAGCAAGAGCCCAAGCAGACATGAGGCTTGGCCAGCTGCACACTGGGCAAGCTGGTAGGTGAATCCTTGCTGCATGGCTTTGCAGAGTCCCTTGGCCCACCTGCCAGCACAAGAACCTGCCTAGCATCTCCTCAACCATAGAACTTGGAGACAGCAGCTCTCACAAAATGGACATGCAGTGTCCATCTGGCTAGACGCTGCTGTGTTCAGTGCAAGTATGGGAGGAGTGGTAGGCCTGCTGGTGGAGGGAGCAGATGCCCTTTCCAAGGCATCTGGGGGAAGAGGAGCCCCTGGATATGGGCTCATGGTAAGGCTAGTCTGTCCTGTCCAAAGACAACACCTCCAGCTTGTATGACTGTTTGGTTGGGTGAGGGAGTCACCCTTTGGGGGCAGTGATATTAGGAGACAGTGTTGGTGAGATTATCCCAAAATTAAACCAACTTTTGAGCAAGCAAAAGAGTAAGTCTTGTTGAACTGCCCATGGCAGGTGGAGTTGAGGTCATGGCTGCTTCTGTCTTGAATGACCCCGAGGCTTTGTCACCAAAAGACATGTGACTGGATGCTGGCATAGAGTCCGATGGTTTTAGGAAATTTATCAGAGAGCCCCACTTGGCTTGTAAGTCACTCAATAGGGCTAACACTGGGTGCAGAGTTTGGGCTTTAGAGCTAGGCATCACAAATTGATCTTTTTTTAATTTTAGTTTTTTTATTGTGAAAATAGTGTACAGAGGGGTTACAATTACATGGGCAAGATAGTGAGTACATTTCTAATCAAGCATTGTAGCCTCCTCCTTTGTTTACCCTTCCCATCCCTTCCCATCCTCCCTCCCCCTCCACCAACCCTCCCCCCCCAAGTTGTAAAGTTCATTTTCGACATGACAACTTGTACTTCTCATGGTTGAAATAGGTCCAACTGTATCCTTATATAAACGACTTGTTTTTGATCTTTTTGAAGGGCTGCGGACACCATCTGGAAGCTGTTGGACATTTAGGAAGTGTGAGTACATCATGAGATAAGTGTGGGACTCTGAGCTTCATCCATTGTTTGCAATAGGGCTGAGGCCTTCAACCCATATTGTCCTGGGGCCCTCAGGGTGTGGGCTGGTTTCTGGCAGTGAGAAAAGTTTAATTTGTCCTCTATTCTCTGAGCCTCACTAGGAAGTTGTATTATTGGCAGGGATGATTCTGTCATTGGGAGGTCTGTGTGTTCTCTGAGTAAGGGAATCTACAGATCTCAGAGCACATCAAGACTTTCTCTCTGAATATTTAGTTTCTGTGAAAGACTGGTCTCTGAAAGGCCTAAGTGTTTAAGGTTTCAGATGCTTTATAGGTTTCCAGACATATCCAGGGCTTGTTCTTTTTTATCTTTCAATGATAGCTTTAATTTCCTCCTTTAGTCATGGTCTATTGACCCCTTTTACTCTGGCATAAATGAGGGAAGACAGGCAGGGCTGTTGTGTTGCTAAGAAAAGCAGACAGGGCTGCCTTGTTGCTGAGAAAAAGCAGGCAGGCCTGTCTTGTTACATAGTTTCATTTTATTACCTGATGTTGGTAAATAAAACCTCCAGATTGGACTTCAGGAGCTGCCCATGATCATTGTTCCATTCCTTTCCCCTGCTCTTACCATATTGCCTTTCTATTCAAATACATTTTTACTTTTAATTTTTGTCAGAAACAAAGAGGCAATTAAAAATCTATATGTAATGTTAATTTTTATTCTTGAATTACTAAAATACATGAAGAACATGTCAATTAAAGCAGCATAAAATGACAGATGGCGTGAGCTTGATGACTGTCCCTCTACTCTGTCTCTCTTGCTCTACATTGGGTGACCACTGCGACTAAATAGTAATGTATCCCTGCATCTAAACTAAATGTGCACAAAGAACAGGCTATTAAAAAGAGACTTGCACACAGCTATCCAAGTCCCTCAAACTTCTATCTTAGTAGGAGGCCAAATTTCCATTCACACCATGTAGATTCAAACATCTACACTCAGGGTCACAGACCTGAACCAAGTCTGTGGTGGAACCAGGACTGAAGGAGAAGGGAGGACTAAGGGAGAAGTCTGAAATAGCTAAAAATCTGCCCTTTGCCTTTGCCACTAAGTCACAGTATCAGATATGAGGACCAAGGAGTTACACAGGCCTGTTAGTGGTTACTAGACTGGGTTTTAAATTTTGTAATTCCAAGTTTCTTTTCAGATCAAATATTGGGCCTGCACAACAGCAGCCCATGAGGAAGTGATGTCCAGAACTTGTGCGAGTGTCTCAGACTATTTGAATTTGTTTTTACGGAATTGTCTTTTTGCATACAATCCACACCTATGGCCAAATAGAGGCTTTCTTACAGCTAGCTGACTGAAGGCACAACACTGGAACTAGTTCTGCAGACTTGTTCTGGAATATGGCTCTTTCAGTCTTACATTTAGAACTCCAGTCTTTCTCCCCCCCCCTTCCTCCTCCCTCTCTATCATTCAATAAACACTTCAAATAATCATTTCTTGAACAAAACCTTGGAAAATTGTCATAACATTAAACCATAGTATCCACCCTTCATGTCTGGCCATTTTGTTAACACAAGTTGAGAACAAGCAAGAAAATCTGTAAATGCACGTACAGATGCACACACCACACCCACACCTACACCAGATAGACACATACATACAGAAACACAAAAAAATCACAGCACATTTAAACCTTGTTTTTTTTTAATACTTTAAATACACCAAAACATTTGATGCCGTCAGGAAATCACTAGCTCCCCCCCCCACA